>NW_008688572.1:1874-2395 GCF_000695815.1 Acanthisitta chloris | reverse complement strand
GATGCTGTTTTCATTCTACTCATTTCCCTCACTCCTCAATGACTGTCACAACACACATCTCATGGTCAAATGTGTCTGATAGTGAGTTCCATCAATTACTGTAACACAGAGCAAACTGACAGAATTAAGAGCAAAGTTTGAACACTTTCACCAAAGAAAGTCACCATCAATTTCTTCTTTGTGTGTGGAAGTTCTGCTTACTTCTTTCAGAGTTCTTTCATTCTGCTGACGCTGAGGGGTTAAGGTTTTTTGGATCATCTAAAGCTACAGCTAAAGCACTGTGACAAATAAACAGAAAATAAACAGAAAACAGACTTTTCACAAGTAGTATTTTCACACACAAGTATAGCAGTAATACATTCAATGTACACTTTTGTGTTCTCTAGTTATACTAAAAAGAAGAATAAGAGAATTAACAGGCTGTGAATGAACGCACTTTTGGAAGATGTGGTATTATTTTTGAGTATCTCAAATTCCAGTTCATATAGCTAAATTATAAAAACCCTTCCTTAGCTTGATTC
>NW_008688572.1:0-1845 GCF_000695815.1 Acanthisitta chloris | reverse complement strand
GAAAGAGTGAATTAAACACTAGTCCTTTGCCAGATTTCTTATTCTGTTTTTTAGTAAGTCCCTTTAATACACAATTTTCCCAAATAATATGCATCTGACTGGGTCAAATCAGAAGAATTAAAAAGCTTAATATCAAACTATTAGAAAAACTCAGGTAAATATGGTTAGGAATTACTAGAGACGCTGTAAAAGTTCTAGCTCTTCACTTTGTTTCAAGACATTTTGGGTAACTTTATGCTATCTAACAGTTCATCCTTTTCATTCCCACTTCTGTGCTAGTTCTAGCTTGCAAATTGTTCTGAATCAAGTCATTTTATTCTATTGTTTTACTGAAGTTCTCTATTTCTACATCAAATAAATGACAGTGAAAAGTTAACAGCAATGAGAAAGAAAGTAGAAGAAAGAGATCTCTCCCTTTTGGTGGCAGTAAAACACTGCATCAGTGCAAGCTAATTTCTTTCATCAAGTCAAGGAAAGCAAAACAAGCAGAAGAATGAGAGAAGAATCCAGTAACAGTGTCTACTGGATTATCTAATTATTATCTAATTAATTATTATCTAATTATCTGATAATTTAGCAGATCTGCATTGTATCATCTGTATTGCTAAAACAGACTGAATGTGCAAGAGCCTGAATATTCACAGCAGTGCTGTTCTCACTGACTTTAGGCAGAGCTACAACTGCAGAGCATTTAAGAGCCAGCACACTCTGCTCAAAGCAAGATCAGAGCAACTTCAACCCTGGAGTGTTAATTCTCAGTAATCTTACAGTCCATCTGAAGAAAAAAAAAGGGAAACACAAAGGCTCCCACAAAATGGTCTAAGATACAACTATTTCAATTCATTACTAACTTCAAAAGCCTCTTACACTGCGAGTCTGCTGAGTTCAGTAGCTATACCCCATCTCCTGCCCTCCTACTGGCACTACAACTACTGTTTCAAACAGAGATAAAGTTTCAGCAGCAGGCTTTCACTGTGAAAGGCATGACAGCATAAACTCAAATAACGAGAAAAAGACTGCCAGTATTTCTGATAAAAGAAGTCACTTCTGCTGGTTAATAAGGACTGACACAGCAGCAATCACACACAAGAAATTTTACTGTAGTTTTCACTGCTTCCATATGCTAACAGGCAAAACCTTTAGCACGCTCCTCAAAGTGACCATGAACCCCAACAGAGGGAAGATCTAAAGCTGAAAGCAAGATGCAGAAAGCCTGGAAGGACTACAACCATCATACTTAACCCAGAGGAAAAACACTGCTCACAAAACGGTGTTCACGATTTCCTCCCAGAGACAGGTTTAAGCAGAATTGCCATGTCACTGCTGGTTGTCCCTGAAGTTGCACGGCAAAACAGGCCAGGGGAACTGCTCTGAAGGCAAAGTATCTCCAGCAGACATTAAGTGTTTCTGAAGGAAAGGTGTGCACTGCTTCCCTCCCTCCCTTCAGGGAAAGGTACTGACTACACTTAGGAAAGGAAAGTGACTACACAGTCTCAGACTTCCTGCTCCTCCTTGTACTCTGAAGAAGTAAAAAGCCTCCACAGCCATGGGATGCTCTAGTTGATCCAGACATACAAAACACATGGAGCAGAGCAAGCAGACAAACAAGCCTGTGCAGGGAGAGGAAACAGGACTGTAAAACATGACAGCATGTGCACTTGGACAGCTCCAGGGAAGTTGTCTTCTATGAATTATACACAGTGCAGCACAAGCAGGGCATCTGTAGAGAATGATATGATGCGTAAGTGCTTCCAGACTCCTGGAGCACAGGCAGAACCTAGAAAAGTATTTTTCCACAGGAGTGGGATGAAATTAATTTCATAGAATCACAGAATGCTAAGGGGT
>NW_008688571.1:0-869 GCF_000695815.1 Acanthisitta chloris | reverse complement strand
CCGGGTGCCCAGTGCAGCGCAGGTTTGTGGCCAGCACTGAGCCACCTGCACCACCAGGAACTGGGGGAGAACCCATTTGGCCACCCACAGCAGAGACATGGGGCTGGGGACATCAGGGGGTGAGGATATGGGGCTGGAGATGGACATGCTGGAGATGGAGACATGGGGCTGGGAATGGGATGCAGAGCTGGGGACAAGAACATGGGGCTGGGCTGGGCTGATGTGGGGCTGGGTCCAGCTGGGATCCTGCTGAGTGATGAGAAAGGATCTGGGTTGGTTCCTCAGTGGGATCTGAGCTGCATCCCAGCTGGGATCTGGGTGGATTTGAGGCTTGATCCTGGATGGATCTGGGATGGGTTTGGCTGGGTCCTCTCTGGGATCTGGACTGGTTTCCACTTGGGATCTGAACAGCCCCTCACACTCCCTGTGGACTCCGTGCCCATCTGCAGCCTGTCCATCCCCAGGGAAGGTGGGGATGAGGGGACAGTGGACTTGGTGACCTGCTGTGGGACCCCAGTGTCACAGCTATGGACTCATTTGTGGACAGTGGCACGTGGAGGACACACTGTGTGTCCATCCAGGACTCCCCGCAGCGGCCCCAAGCCTGGGGAACATCAGGATTTTGTGTCTTAACAGCTTCAAACCAGTTTAAAGAGCAAGAAAACAACTTTTTTGGCCTTCGGATGACTCAGAGGTTGTAGTGCTGTGGCAGAGCCACCCTGTGCCAGGCTCGAGCTGGGTCACCCCCAGGGAGGGTCTCGACGGAGGGTGTGGGGTGGGAGAGCAGGGTGGGTGCAAGGGGGTGATGGGTTTGGGGGTGCTGGTGGGGTGATGGGTTAGAGGGTGCTGGGTTGGAGGGTGCCACAGGG
>NW_008688570.1:4948-5301 GCF_000695815.1 Acanthisitta chloris | reverse complement strand
TGTTTGCAAACCACATTTAATGGCAGATCCAGGTGGTACTCCTTAAATGGAACCCAAATAAACAGCCATTTAGCTAAATGAAGGCAGACAAAAGCAAGGGTGGGCTACAGGCTCTGAGTATGGGATTTCAAATATTTTTCACAATGTGAATCACATGGTAGTGGAGTGACTATATCTGTCGCTGCCACTGGTGACTGAAAATATCATATCTTCAGTAAACAAACCCATTATTTAGATATATATCACCTCCTGGGACCAGCAGGTTAAGAAAACATTCTATCTGCAGCATTACTGCTTTTAGTTCACTGGCTGCTGTTCTTTATCACTGCTGCTTTGTGCCCGCTTTGCTAGCC
>NW_008688570.1:0-4353 GCF_000695815.1 Acanthisitta chloris | reverse complement strand
GGAATGACAGCACTTTCCCTTTGATGGCTGCTTTATTTCATTTCCTTCTCATAGAGTTTGTGCAGAACTGTGGCAGATCAAGCATCAATTCTGTGTTTCAGTGGAAAGAATAATGTATACAATACATAGTATTGCTGCAAAATAATGCATTTGTCTCTAACTGCTGGAAATTAATGATGATAATAAACAATTAGGCTCAGTTTTCAGAAGGATTACAAGGGTGAAGAAGGTGACCACAGAAATGTCTTAATGTTGAGCTTTTATTTTGTCGTATGATTGCTCAGCTTTGGCACCTTGCAGAATCCTAGTTTACTTTCTCTGACATCATCTAGGTACCTGAACAATTCCATCTCTTTAAAAAATCCTTCATCAGATGGCAGCAGGGTACAAGCTGTTGTAAAAGGCAAAGCAGGAGGACATGACTTTTTGCCTTTGTATCTAAGAAGGGTCAACAAATAGCCTAGCTTTTTTAGATTCACTTTTTTTTTTATCCCCCCTTCACCTCCCTCATCTGTTCAAATAGCAGAAGGATGGGTTATTTATTGCCTTTTTAAATCATCCTGCATCTGTGGTTGCTCAGAGGCTGCAGGTGCCCTGCTTGCTTTGCAGTCCCTGTGTTGGTCTTGCATAAGCAGGGTAGCAAGGAAAAGGCAGGTGGCTTCTCAAGGAGACTCAGCCTTTTTGCCCTGCTGCTTTCTTTGCAGCAGTTCTCCCCGTGTCTATGTGACATTGCCTGCAAACAGCCACGGGTTCCTCTGCAGTATATTTCCATCCTTCCCGGGCTGCTGTGGCCCTTTGGAGAACTGCTTATCAGTTTGTCTTTTCTGCACTTTAGAAATTAAATCCTGCACTCCCCAGTGCTGCCAGTCAGGCAGTAGCTGCCTGCAGGTCTTTTAAAGACAAGAGGTATTCCTAAAGGCTACTAGCTGCGGACTTCAGAGCGGAGGAATTGGGCACAGTGAGTTCAAAGCCTGCTGAGATATCTCTTGTGACTGTCCAGGCACTGATTACCAGAAAGCTGCACTCCTCACCCATGACATATCAGTGGGTAATTGGTGTGGCACTATAATCGACAGGCTGCACTGAACAAATAAAGGCAGAGGCTCTGACCTACCGCACAGGGTGATAGCTGCTCTGCCATAATCTCCTGACACTTCTTGCTCTGTCAGTAATACATCCTGACTGCCCACATCCTGACCTCTGACACACTGCCCCATGTCAATACTGGCACTCAGTACTCATTCTCCAGTCTTCCTTCAATATTTTCTTTCACACTGCTTTTCTGGTGGCTTTCAACTGCTCAAACCACATAGTAACTTCTTGGCAATAAAAGACTGGCTGCAACCCCTGACAAGCACTCATGCTTGCTGCCCTGCAATAATCACAAAACCCAGTAAAAATAATGAGTTTCTGCTTCCTTTGCAAAATGAACAGATCTGTTTCATAAACAAGAACAAAATGATCACCTAATACTGTGCAAAAGAAGAATAGGGTCTGTGGCAGGGGAATAGGAGACAGCTGGAGGGGAAAGAGGCTGGCTGGAGCAGCAGGTGGCATTCTCCAACAGCCTGCTCCCTTCCCAGAGCAGAAGGAAGAGCTCCAGGCAGATTTCGGCTCTCAGATTCATATTCTGTTTCCTGGGCTTCTCCAGTGGTAGCACAGAAATATCCTGCCTGGAGGATTTCTGCATGAGACAGCATGAATGGCAGGGATTTCTGTCACCGAGTGCATGGTGTGCCAGTCTGATGTGGGAGCAGGAATCACTGTGATAAATTGTACCTGACATAGCAGTTCCTCAGATAATATGAACTGGAAGACCAAAGCTCAAGAGGTCTATGCAGACCACAAGAAATGTCAAAAGATAAAGTACAGCCTTATAGCTCTATGGGAGTGTTTGGGTTTTTTCCTATAATCTCGATTTCTTAATTAATACCAACCATAAATGGATTAAAAATCAGCACTTACATTTTTATCACAACAATGGTCTACATGACTTTTCTCTACTGCATTCATTAATTTTCACAATTTGTTAGTGGTCTGCATGTTCTAGGCAATTCTTATTCAGTATTCCCCAAGAGGTAAAAACACAGTATAGTAACACATTCTTAGTTATGCTGGGCACAGGATACAGAATGTTCCAGAGAGACTGAGGGACATGGAAAAGAACAGTTCATCCCACTTTTCCTGCTACTCCTGAATGCCCTAGGCAACTTTCTTTCTTTCACAATTCTGGAAATACATACATATGCAACAAACACCAAAAAAGTAGGAGCAAGAAAGGTACAAATCAAATGTCTGATTTTTCATCATTATCCATCAACAATTAAAAATTGATAGTGACTGCTAGGAAAATTTTCTATAAATAAAAAATACGTTTGCAATAAATAAGAAAAAAATAGTTTCTCAGGCATGCTAAATGGTAATTTATCATGCATGCTTTCTAATACACATAACATATCCATCATCTTCAAAGACGTACTATACACTGGTTCTCTATGAACAGGAGGATCAAGAAAAAAAGCCCCATCAAACCCACAAACCTGAATATGGTTTCCCAATTCCTATTCTTCAATATTTATGAAAGTAGTCAATTTGATAAAAATTAAGTGGCTGAAAATAGTCCTGTAGTACAGGTCTAGTAGTCTGGTTTTCCTGGATTTCAACTCCACTAAACTTGGTAGTGTTTTGTTATGTTTTGTTTTGTTTTAACATGCTGAATTCAGATGAGAATTATATTGACAAATACAAAGAAGCAAAGCTTTTGCACCTCAGAGAGATGCATGGAGACACATGTAATGTTCCACAGATCTGCAAAACTTCTGAAAATTGTACCTTCCCAAATGTGCAGTGTGGTTTGCAATGGCAGGAGGACTTCGGTTTTATTACTAGCTTTTCTCACACACAATGGCTTAAGTGTAAGAAAGTGTCAGAAAGGATATTTATTTTCTTCTGCAGAAAATTTGCTGAATTTCAACAGCACTGATTAACAGTTTCCCAATTGAAACACAATTCTGTTAATTCTAACCAAATATCCATAATTTTCAAAATTGAGAAAGACAGTGATAACATGCGATAAAATGTTTCTAAAATCGTGGTAGCTAAAGTAGGCCTTAGTGGCAAGGTAGCTAAAGTAGGCCTTAATGACAAGGCAGCTAGAGTAGGCCTTAATGACAAGAATGATCATTATCTTAGTAGAATGATGTGAACCTGTGCACGTACACCCGTGTACCTACCTGTATGTACCCACCTGCATAATAGATAATTATACAACCATTATGGAAAAAGGGAACTCGCACTCATACTTGGGTGAAATATAACAATAATGAAAGGGAACTCGAATCATGCTTGGATGAAATCAATAGAACAATAGCAAAGTAATGATTAATGTATGATTATACCATGGTTATGTAAGAGAAGAGTATAAAATGTCTCCATCTCAGATCCATGTTGGAGTCAGATTTGGGTCTGTACCCCGACTCCCAGAGCTCTTCAATAAAAGCACCCATATAATCATTCCGTGATTATGTGTTTTCTAAGCTAACAACAGCACATTGGATTAGTACATGAAAGCCACTATTAATACCTACAACCTTCTAGTCTGCATTTCCTTACCATTCCTAATGTGAGAAGAGCAGCCCCACTGTGCATCTGTTATTATGATCAAAATCAACACACATTTACTGTCTTCTAAGTACCATAGAAAGCATCTGCACCATTCAAATAATGTTTAAATTAGGGAATTAGCAAGCCAAGTCATTGTAATGAAAGGGCAGAAGAAAAAAATTTGCACGGATGTTTAGAGAGCTTTCAGGGTGAAAGAAAGCCACAGTCTGCGGAAATAAATATTCATGTGACTAATACAAGCAGAAGACAAAAATATCCCTCTACATTGTAAATTGGACAAGAAAGCCTATGCTATCTATATTTTCCCTATAGGGTTCTAGTAAATGTTTCACATTCATATTTCATTCTTTATCTGCATTATGTTGTCCACTGGAAGCTGATGCTATTTGAATATATGGAGAAAAAAATGGTGTAAAAAAAGAGTATGTGGAGAAAAATACTGCATTGTAATATGCATATCACAGTGATGGAGACATATGGCTCTGTATCATACTTCAAACTGTTTCAGTAAAGTAAGCATTTTAATCAATGGCTACCCTAATTTTGCTATTTTTTTTCAATTCAGTATGGTTAGAGTGAAATGTCAGCTACAGGAAACCCTACAACTATTTTGAGACCACCTGTTACATTCCCAATCTCTGTGTTTTAATGAAAGCAATCTTTCCTGTAATTATTCTGCCTCTTAGTCAAACACCTTCAGTTTTTGGATTAAACCAGCATCAGTCTAGG
>NW_008688569.1:90044-104523 GCF_000695815.1 Acanthisitta chloris | reverse complement strand
AAAAAACCCCGGGTGTCGGTGTCGGAGGGTGCCGGGCACGGGCGGCTTTCCGGGGCCGCTCCAGGGAGGGGATGGAAGGTCGCTTAGACATATTTGGTTCTTTGAAATAACGCCTTGTGAGGGTAGAGGGGATTCTCTCTGCCGTGTTAGCAAATAATGTGTAAAGGTGATTCTTCCGAAAACGACGCCGGTCACTCAAAGGGAAGTGTTAAATACTGTATCAATTATTTAATTTTTTTTCTAGCCGATCGGCAAGGAGAATGTGGAATGGTTTATTTTTGAAACATTTAAAATTTTTCTTATTATACCAACATGATGGAAATCGCGTATAGAAAAAAAATACTTAAAATTAGTTTCCTAACATAAGCGGAAAACAGTTAAGATCAGCTGCAATAAGGAGATTAACAATATCTTACGCTTTTCGACTTCATATAGACATTAAAGTATGTATTTTTTGAGGACGCTCCTTTTTGTTAGAAACAATTTGTAAGAAATAATGACAGATTTCTCCAAGTGCAACTTAAAAAACCCAAAAACAAACAAGCTAGAGAAAATTGATTTATATATTGAAGTTTTCCTTATTTAGCCCATTTAATGTGTGCCTCGAGGGCTTTGGGCCATTTCCGATCTATGTATGTGTTGATGGTAAGTATCTAAAAACTGTTTTCTTACAGCAGCTAGGATTAAAAGAAAAGAAATTACTGAGGATGCGTAAACTTCTTATAGTATGTTACTTGCCATCTTTGCAGATTTTAATTTCAATAGAGTTTTAAACTTTTTTTCACCTGTTTCTAAGAAAAGGAAAAAAAGCATTTTTGAATCCTGTAACTTACTGCATGACTTTTCCAGTGATGTGAGATATGTAAAAAAATATTTTAAAATAGGACAAGTTTCAATTTCATATTAAGAAGCTACTGCCGAATATTTCTTATTTCTACCACTCGGGTTTTACCCAAAGACAAATAGTTCCTGCAATCCCTATAGAAAGTATATGAAGCAATCTCTTTTAATAAGTTAACATTTTACAGAAATGCTCTGTATTTTGTAACCATAATAAACCTAATTGGAAACAATTCGACTTTACAAATCCAAGGAAGGTATATGGGATCTATTGAATTTGTAAAGCAAAGTTAATTTTCAGTTTCGCTTGCTTTTTGATTTGTCAGTTTGCAGCTATTTAGTTTGCTTCACTGATATTTTGTATTTTCATAGAAATAGAGGTTTTTGCCTTTGCTTCCAAGTTTAAAGGCATATTCCTCAATATCTTTGTGCCACTTATCTTGTATGTAAATCTATTTTGGGCTAAGATTTCTTATCTGTGCAACTCTAGTTGATGCTGATTTCATGGATTATTAACTACTTTAGTGGCAGTGGTGGTAGAGTGAAAATATCCAAGTGTTCTTGTGCAGTTTCCTTACTCTGAAAGTTTTTAGGTGTTATTTTAAGATACAATTCTCAGTTAAAATTCAGTGTGATTTAGTACTTTTATTCTGTCTGTGGTTAATAGTACAAATTCCTCTTCCACGATCTCATATAGAAATAATACAGCCACATAGAGTCAATTTCCTCCTGAAACAGTTTTATACAAACTTCTGAATCTACAATCCCCCACCCACCTCCCTCCTTAACCAGGTATTTAGCCAGTTATTAACCAGTCATTAACTCACCTTCTGTACAGTGAACTACGGGATTACTAAAGTGGAAGGACAGCCTCTTCACACAGAGCTGAGCAGGCCCATGGACAATTGCAACAATCTCAGGATGTCTCCAGTGAAAGGGATGCAGGAGAAGGGGGAACTGGATGAACTTGGTGATAAGTGTGACAGCAATGTCTCCAGCAGTAAGAAGAGGAGACACAGAACAACTTTCACCAGTTTGCAGCTGGAGGAACTGGAGAAAGTATTCCAGAAAACTCACTACCCTGATGTCTATGTAAGAGAACAGCTAGCTCTGAGAACAGAACTCACTGAGGCCAGAGTCCAGGTAGGAACCAAACTTCAATGTTTTCATGACAAATTGTGCATTGTAGGAACTGCTAAATGGCACTCTTGGGGATTGTACAGAAAGCCTGTAAAGCTAAAGTAAAAAGCTTGTTTTGCTTTATTTCTTTATGGATATGGGCTGTTATGCTGCAGTACTAAAATAACTTGTTATTTTTTTTAAATAGCTTGTGTTGCTTTTTAGAAGCTTGTTTAAAGGATGAGAAAACATCGATAGTAAATCTGTCTTCATCTCTGGTAGAATTCTGGGAAGTGAATATGTAGTGTTACATGCAAAGATCCCATTAAAGAGACATGTTGCGCGTCGTTCAGACGGATAACGATACAGAATTCAACTGCAGAGGATTCTGTGTGTGTTACAGCATGAAAAGTACAGTCTTAAAAGTAATCAAATTCCTTGTGTCTGTCCAAAGAATATGCATTGAAACTGCACATACATAAACGTGTATAAATATATACATGTGTGTGTAAATCAAGGGCATAATCCTTACATCTCCATTGTATGGAAGGAGCTTAGAAATCACAGAATTAGGAGGTACATTTGCCGGTTTTAGACCTGAATAACTGATGAATAACATTATTCTAAATTTTGGAATGAAACATACTGTTGACCACTTAGTGCATTATTTGAGTATCTTAACTGCGTACAAATGCGATTCATTCCGTATGTGCTCATACAGCAATCTCAACAATATTTATGGCTTTGGATGTGTAATGGTGAGAAAAGAAGCTAAGTATCCAGGAAATGCAGCCCCTCCCCTGTTTAGAGATCTTCCATTAGAAAAGGGTGTGAGCAGCCTTTTGCAAGTTTATCCCATTTTTAGACATCTCCCCTGTTCTGGCAATAATCATAATTTCAACTCAGAGAATAGCAGTCACATTGATTCTTACAGACTGGGAGTAATTTTTCTAATTTATTGACTTGAATATGATAACAACTTCACAACTTGTAATTAAACACATACTCACACACATGCATGTAAAGGAATAGACGTCAGTGCACATGCATACAATTTAAATTAAACAAGGATCACTTTCAGAAACAAAGTCAGCTAATTCATTTTATAAAGAAGTGTTCTTTTCATGTCTGTTCAACCATACATCATATTTGCTGTTGTCATCAGAAAGAGAGTCTAAAACTGTGTCAGTTACATCAATACAATATCAGCAGTACTGACTGCATTTATTTCAGTGGCTTTTAACTTTCCAGGCTCTGTGCATTCCCTCTCCTTCTGAATTTGGTACAGCTTTCCAACTATGATTTCCATTCATTGGGATTTAGTCTTGACTTAAAAAAAAAATAAACAAAAAAGCTTGCAGAATGTTCAAACACTGTTCTAACAAATGCATAACTCTGGAATAAAGAGAACTGCTCCAAGTACAAATTAATAGTCAGAACAAGAACAGGGGAATTGGACTAAAATGTGTTAATTGACTTTTTATCACAATTTCCAACTATGATTTCCATTCATTGGGATTTAGTCTTGACTTAAAAAAAAAATAAACAAAAAAGCTTGCAGAATGTTCAAACACTGTTCTAACAAATGCATAACTCTGGAATAAAGAGAACTGCTCCAAGTACAAATTAATAGTCAGAACAAGAACAGGGGAATTGGACTAAAATGTGTTAATTGACTTTTTATCACAATTTTTTTGTCAACTGACTTTTATCACAATTTAAGGTGTCAACTGACTTTTATCACAATTTTTTCTAAGGCTTCATATGGTAAGAGTATTAAAAACAAGAAATGAGAAATATAGATGTCTATACCAAACTTTCACAGAATATCAATTTCTATTTCATTTAAACATGTCTTTCCCTTTTTTAAAAGATAACCAATCTTTGCATTTCTCATATGCTAAATATGAAAGGACATGGTGATAATTTCTGTCCAGAGTAGCACCAGTATTCCATCACAAGATTAAGTAATTTAAAAGGCTTTACGTCATTAGAGGCAAGCATCTGGCAACTCAGGGATAACAAGCAGCAGATTTCTACTGCTTTGTGGAGGAAAATGGTTACTTTATCTCTGCCAACACTCAGTTTCTAGTAAAGTGGTGTAAACAGAAACATTTTGTGGGATTGTCAAAGGAAAAAAATATGTGCTTTTTTTCTCATTTAGTTACTATAAATTCAAGCAAATTGTTTGATTTAGTTTAGCAGAGTTATCAGCTGGATACCTTACCCACAGTTCCCTTCACCACCGTTTCGTCAACATACAATTTAATATTTGTCCTGCACACATGCAGAGACAGCCAACCTGAATCTAATTTATCTAAGTTGGTTTTTTTTCCTGCTGCATGTCAATGCAGTAGTTGGTACCCATTTTAAGGAGATTGTCAAGGTCTTTTTTCAATGAAATTGCCTCGTGACTACATTCCCTTATGGTGTCCCTGGTGCCTCCTATGGAGACAGGAGAATGATTTTTTGCCTTGTTTTTTTACTGATCCTCAGGCATCATAAATAAGACAAATTTACCAACAGGGTCCCTAACAATATATACTCACCAGTTATATTCATGAGCCTTGCTTTGATTGCTGAGTACATTTTAGAAGGTTGCACATACTAAATCCAGATCAAGTCCTTGGGAATGAAAATGAGCGAAATTATGCCCTAGTTGCTTAAGCAGCATCAAAGGACAGCTGAGTTCTCCAAAGATGAATGCAAGAATGGAATTATAAAACAAACAGTGCTATTATAAATATCCCAGAATCTGGGGCCAGAAAATCTCCCTCAAAATATAGGAAGTATCTATACAAAAACCCCTCTATTCATGTGTGCATGTATCTAAATGGATTTACAATTAGTTTAGCAGGAAGACTAACCAATAGCATTGATTCCTTTTTTAAAAAAAAATGGTTCTGGTAGAAGTGTGACTTCTTAAAAAAGTTATAATGTTTGCTCACACCAGACCAATAAAGACTAGTTGGATAATATTATTTTTATACAGTGTTATTTTTCTTGGGAATCCTTTTCATTCATCAGGATAATTATTAGCTAGTCCAAACTACACTGTCTGAAAGAAAAAATACATTTTGAAGACCATGGAACATTGACAGATATCAGTAACAGCAAGAAATATGCATATAATAGAATCATAGAATCATAGAATTAACTGGATTGGAAAAGACCTCAAACCCTGCCATGGTTTTGATATAACACCCAACATTCATAATATTGCAGAACAGAGGCCATAAAGAAATACAGGTATAAAGAAATTACCTTTAGTTGACAAGAAAACATTCAGTTCTAAATTATTTCATAGTCTAAATGTCAAGTGCCATTCTTTAGTTTTCCATTCCCAAGAACAAACATCACCTAACATCAATGTGAAAAAAAAGTCACAGTAGTTTGAAAATTGTCTGTGGCATTGTGATTTTTTTATTTTCTCCCTTCCCTATTGGCCTTCCTTATGGAAACCTTTTCTGCAGTGCAGACTAATGTCCTGGTTCCAGTTTTCCCTGCCTTTTCATTACTGCACTTGATAAAGACTATGTACACCTCTAGGAGTCAGATTATGGGTAGTCATAGCAAGTCAGTGGGAACTGGAAATTGAGAGGAAGTTTCTTTACAACTTGACTTGATATGGATTGATCTTCCTCAGGTTGGTTGCTTTGAGGTTTTTTTTGTTTTGTTTTTGAGATAATATAAAGGAAATACTATGTACTTTTAAAATACCCAGAAATAACTTATCAGATCTGCAAGAAATTAATTCTCAGGGGGAGAACTTTCCTCTCTAGATAAATTTTCAAAGCTACTGTGCAAAATCTCTTGGGGATTTTTTTGGTTTTTTTTTTTTGTTTGGTTTTTTTGTTTTTTGTTTTTTTGTTGTTTCCTAAAACTCTTTACACAATATGCAATTGAATTTACATTGATGACTGTTTCATTGTATGTTATAGGTTTGGTTTCAGAATCGAAGAGCAAAATGGAGGAAAAGAGAACGCTATGGTCAGATCCAGCAAGCTAAGAGCCATTTTGCTGCCACCTATGATATATCTGTTCTTCCAAGGACTGACAGCTACCCTCAGGTATGGTAAAGACAAGTAGTACTTTGATTCTACATTTGGCTTCTTTCCCATCTTTAGTCATACATATGTACAGAAGATGCATGAAGGCTTTCCTGTGGTTTTCTTTCAGTGTTCTTGAGAAACACTGACAGGACCTGCCACTGTGAAAACAGTTCTGACATCTAATATGAATAATTAACTCTTAAAATACAACAAAGAGCAAACATTAAACAAATCTTAGGAGCTGCAGAGATTTGTGTAAGTTGTCTACTGAGAATGGCTGGCAATATGGTTGTGCAGCTAAATCTTTTCTGCACACAAAATTATATTGGGACTTGAATCATTCTGAGGTCCAGATGCAAATTCTGGATAAAGTCTAGATCCAATGAGATTGACAGCCATTATGTGTTTTTGACTGCAATATGGTTAGAATTTCCCCTCTGGGATATTTGTATTCACAGGCACAACTGTCTTAACAACTCTGGTCTTGTATGCTTTGGTAAAATGAGGCATAAACTATGGGAGCAGTAGACAACTTCCTTCTGATGTATTAAATATGCACTGTTTCTTTATGAATCTCAACAGACCATTGAATAGAAAAAGTCTTCTACAAGCATGAAACTATGTTATAGCCATGTACAATCAGAATTGAATATATATGGCTGAGTGAAGGAGGAAGAGAGACAGCTCTTTCAGTCAGTTGCAGTGTTTAATTCCTGTTTTTTTTTCTTTTTCAGTTCTCTGTTAGTATATAGTAAGGTATCCTGTTTAATAAGACCATAATCTTCTGTCTCTGTTCTCCAGCCCTTTAGTTTACTGCCTTGACTCACTCTCTGCTTTTGTTTTTCTGCTTGCTTGCTTTAGCATGTTGAATACTTTTATTCTGAAGCCATTTTTTCCCATGTCTTTGTCTTTCCATTGCCCTTACCACATACTTAAAAAAAAGTGTACCTTGCAAAGTAAAAAGTCTAGCATGGATCACTTCCACTGCTGGTGTTCTGGTGCTCTACTTCATTATGTAGCAGAGTATCTGCCAGCCCTAAGAATATACACATAGTCTGTGTGGGCTTTTTTTGGTCATGTTCTACATTGGCAAAATGAAGAATTCCCCAGACTTGGAGAAGAGTAGTTAGAAAGTGGCCCAGCAGAAAAAGACCCGGGAATGCTGATTGACGGACGGCTGAACATGAGCCAGTAGTGTGCTCATGTGGCCAAGAAGGCCGATGGCATCCTGCCCTGTATCAAAAATAGTGTGGCCAGCAGGATCCAGAAAGTGATTGTCCCTCTGCACACAGCACTGGTGAGACTGCAGCTCAAGTACTGTATACAGTTCTGGGCTCTGCAGTTCAGGAAGGACATTGAGGTGCTGGAGCAGGTCCAGAGAAAGGCAACAGAGTTGATGAAGGGCCTAGAGAATAAGTCATATTAAGAGCAGCTGAAGGAGCTGGGGGTGTTTAGACTGGAGAAAAGGAGACTCAAGGGAGACCTTATTGCTCTCTACAGTTTCCTGAAAGGAGATTGCAGCAAGGTGCGGATTGGCTTTTTCTCCTAGACAACTGAAGACAGGACAAGAAGGCATAGCCTCAACTGTGCCAGTGGAGATTCAGGTTGGACATCAGGAAGAATTTTCTCACTGACAGGGTGGTTAAGCATTGGAATAGACTGCCCAAGGAGGTGGTGGAGTCACCATTCCCGGAAGTGTTCAAGAAATGACTACTTAGTGCTACAGTTTAGTTGACATGGTTATGTTTGGACAAAGGCTGGACTTGATCTTGAAGGTCTTCTCCACCCTTAACACTTCTATGAATCTGATTAGCTTTGTTCCAGAGGTCTTGGGCCTGTGTGTCATCTACATGCACTGCATGACACACTTTGTGTTTAAGTAGGTGGACACAATACTTGTTGGACACCTACCTGGGTGAAGGTGTGCAAAAAGATCTTAAGTACTTCTAGCTAGATTCACAAAGACAGATGCACATTCACTTACAGATTTCACCCTAGGTGTTCAACTCTCTTTTGAAGGCCTTTCTGGCATATCAGTAGCATCACAACAAATGATACAAGGAATAGTACTTCAGCTTTGCGATCTCTATCCCTGACTCAATTTTCTAGACTAAATTTTGTGTCTGCAAGCACATCTTGCATTTTTAGTAGGACTCCATCTACAAATTTTCACAGTTGACAAAAATTTCATTAGCATATGACAAAGGAATAACGCAAGTCCTTGGTAAGAACTTAAAATGAATATCCTAAAATTAACATTTTTTTAAAAAAAACCCACTTTTGAATTATATGCTAATATTATACATAAAATTCTAAACCCAATAAAATACCTATTCTGTACTTTCATATTATGAAAAAGATGAGTGAATTCACTGCATTTCTATTTACAAGTTTGTTCGAAAGATACATCCTAGACTGATGACACAACTAAATTTCAGCCTGGCAAAGCTTTCTATCATTAATTTATAAATTCTTAAAAACGGAAGATTGAAATGCAAATGCTGGTCCCATAATCTTAAATCAAGCATCTTTGAAATGTGTAGAAATATAAAATGTATACTTATTCATAAACACAAATATGTTGTGCTCACCTACAACCACAGACTAACATACATATTTGTGTATGTATTGGTATATATCAGTAAACCGAGAGGCACATGTATGTAATTGAGTCTAGTCACCTGCATGAGAAAGTTGTGTTGTACTGTGCTGTACTTCATGAACAGGAACAAGTTGCTAAATGAAGGTGTGAGTCCACTTTGAATTGGCTATTTCAGCTGAGTGCTTGCGTGCATAGTTTGGCTGCATGATAAAAACAAGGTAGATTACTCCTCAGTGAAGGAGGTGGCTACATTGCTGAATACTGGAATATGAATAGGTATCCAGGTAATTATCACAGAACATTCAATACAAATTCATATTCTTGCTGACCTGGTGGTAATTCTTCACAGTTTTCATATTCTTAAATCCTCATCTTCAGTAAAACTCTGTCTGTATCATATACATAACATTTCAAGTGAGAATGCCTGAGACAATGAGCTAGATGTCCATTTATAAATGCCTCACATATTGAAAATAAATATACTGCACATGACTTGCTATAAATTCATTAATCTATCCGACAGTTCAGGCAAAAAGAAGTGTTTAAAATTGTAATTTGCATGTTCGATTTTAGTGTTATAGACTGATGTCCCAAACAATTACATTATTTCACTGTAGTTAATGCAAGAAAAAATAAAGTCAAATTGTCACAATAGGAGTGCTGGTATACTTTACTTTTGTTCCTCCCCATTACCCATGTACAAGCATTCCTATTGTGACTATGACATCAGCAAATATTAAATAAGCTTTGCCATACTTTTGAGTAAGCAGTTTTTCTTGGGGATTGTGGAATGCAGATCACTAGACCTTATTTATGAAACCTTTATTAACATGGGGAAAACAGACTCCCTGTTGCTGGCAAAAAAAAAGTAGTATGAATGTTGAAAAAGTATGAAATCAAGCTGAGATGTTTACAACTCTGTGACAGAAGAAATGGGAACAAATGTGAATTTCTGGTGTGCATTATATGAATTTGCAGCCTCTGGTTTCAGTTCCACCATGGATATGTTAAAACACATCCTGCTTGCATTCAGCAGAAGCATCAGTCTCTTGCAGTCAACAGAGGATGTTGTGGAGACTTCCACTTAGTCTCTTCACCAATTATCTTCATCAAATACAAATCAAGAACATGATGTTGCTATGCACTGTGTGACTATATAAACCTGAATGGTTTCCTGTGGAGAAATGATTCTTTCAACTTATTTCAGATAGAAGGCAGGCTCTGAATCAGAGAAATGTTGAGGTTGGAAGGGAGCTTTGAAGGTGGTCTGATCCAGCACCTGTTTCTATAATCCAGTCTAATTTTGCTATTAAATGGCACATCTTGTTCTTCAAAGTAGTAATAATTTAGGAGGTTTTTTAGATCATAATTGTTTGCTCATCTGTCTGCCCAGAAGTTCAATATCTCCTAAACTCCCCAAATTCTGCATGTATACATCTTCCATTAATTATACTGGCAACACCTGGATAACAGAGGAGGGTAGTTCATACAACATTCTAGCACAATCATCTGTTATTCACATACTTTTTCATGGCTTTAACATTTAAAATACAACACCATTAAGTTTCTGTTCAGATGAAATTTAACTTTCAACATTATGCTGAAAATCAGATTTTTCTAGGAGAGTATTATACACAATACTTTACATTCATTTTAGCAAAATGTTTCAGTTTTGTTAGTGTCAGTTTCTGAACTTCAAGCTTCTCTTGCAGGTGCAACACATTGTGGTCTAAGTCATCTTAAGTGCACTCAGAAAACAATTTACTGGTTAAAACATATCCCACACAGTTTGAGCCTCATGGACTAGCAATATCCTACTGATGGTATAAAGGTTAAGAGGGAGCACCTTAACAGATTCACTTCATGGGGAAGTTTACTTCAACCCACCTTAGTAAATGTTAGCAAACAAGCAGTACTTGATTCGGTCACCTAAATACAGTGTCTGGTGTTATTAAACATGTCTTGGGATATCTGAGACACTGTTAGAGTGCTGATGAACAAGACTTAAAAGAAGGATCCCTTTAGGATAGGTAGCTGTGGTCAGATAAACATTAGATATTAGTGCTTAGGAAACTTAACAAAAGGGACATTTATGCCAGAGACAAGTTCCCTTTAGAGTTGGTGAAAATCTGATCAATTAAATTTTCTCTTCCTAAAGTATAAGGCATAAAATAAGTAAGATGATCTCTAAAAATGTATTTTTTGTTCTGATGTCTGTTTCAGCTGCAGTCACCTGTACTTGTCTTACATGGATCTATATAAGATGTATTGGGAGAGGAACAACACAAATGTTCTTTAGCCTTGCTCTTCTCTTACCTTGTTGGCCTTTATATGACTGCTTTTGCCACCCTATGTTAGTGGGAAGGCTATTGTTACAGAGGGTACTTGATCTTGTCAGGTTCAATGCTTAAGTATGAGAAGCAGCAAGGGATCAAAAAAGCCGAGAAAAAATTTCATTTTATCCCTTCCTTATTTACATGCACAAGAGTAAAATTTGATCAAAAGACTATATTATTATGATGCAGACTTCCAGCTTTCCCTGTATGAGTTAAATTTACACAGATGTTATCTTTATAAATAAGTGCATCAGTATACAAATAAACATTAAATTGTATAATTGAAAAGCAGACAGGAGGGGCAAAATATTTTTTTCCAGCTAGGCTCTTTCTTTCTTTTGCATTTTTCTTCCTTCTCAGTTGTTCTTTGAGACATGTTAATTTGTTGACATTTTTCTTCTAAGATCATTTGAAAGGATTCATTTTGTCACACCATTCTGCTTTCCCTTAGTATCACATGTGAAATGTTTGTTTTTCTTACTTCCTTGAAAATGCATGCAAGAGTTGGAAAGGATAGAATGTAATTTCTTGTTTCAGTTGGAAAAACCCAGTCTAGCATAGGTGCGAATGCTGAGGGGACAAAAGAATTTAAAAAGTATGGAACTGGAGTGATATAGGAGGTGTAGAAAGAAGGGGGAATGTTAAAATCTCAGAAGAAGGAAGGGGTTGAATTCTGTCCACTAGACTGATAAATCAAATTAATATGTTGAACAGCATGGCATCACATGATTTGTTGGCAAAGTGTGCAACAGGGGAACGAGTATACATGTGTTAAAATACTAAGTTCTTGGATCATAATTGCAGTTTGCTCTGGCCTTAGTACATATGGGTAATCCTCATTAGCAATAATCAAAGTTACATGCTCCAATTAAATATTCATATGGAATATATTAAACACCACATGTTATATGACTTAAAATTTCTTTTAACTGCAGTAGACATATAAATGACAGTTAATCACGATAGTTCATTAAGGCTATGGGTACACTGATTAAGTAGGAGTAGATGTGGTAGACATATCTGAGCTAGCTTCAAAGAAGTTCTATCATACACTCATGCTGTCTAGCTGTGACAGCATGGAGCTCAGGCTGGGCCACCACCTGGGTGGTATGTAGCTTGCTGCACGTGCATTGGTTTGCCTTGCTGTGGCTGATCTTCCAACAAGAGTAACATTTCTAATATTTTAGGTGGTGTCAGTTCCACACAAAGTAGCTTGCAAACTGCACTTTTATTTTCTCCTGGTTATAAACTGCCACTATATGTGGTCCTCCTCATTGTCTCAATATTCAGTTTGTTGCTCTACTGGGTTTTCTTGTGAAACATATTTATTTAAGTGTGTGAGTGACTTTACTAGGGCTTAATTATAAGGCAAATCCATTTTTTCCTGATAGAATTTTTTTAAAGAGTGTTTTTCAAAGTATGACATTTTGCATTTAACTGTATCATAGATGTGATATCTAGTTCATTCTTATCATTACTGGCCCTGAGATTGCAGTAGGAAGAATTTACAGTTTACAAATCATCCCATACAATTATAAAGTCTTGATGGCTTTTCAAATCCTACCTTATTTTTCAGCTTACTAAACTTGTTTAACCATGGAATCAAATGATCAGATTTTTATTTTGTTCATCACATGTAAGCCTACATGTGGACTGAATGGGTCTACCACATACTTAGAGCTGTATCACTAAGCCTCTCACTACTGTGGGCCAACTAGCATCTTATGGACATATCTTAAAATGGTGTGTTGCAGCTTTCTCATATGTACCTGAACACAAACCAGTACAGATGATCTTCACATGTGCACTAGGTCCAACAGTTCCTACAAAAATGATCACAAATTACACCAAGATGTATTCACTCTAAATATAAAGGAAAAAGTGCAATGAGAGTGGTAAAACTTTGGAACAAGTTATTCATAGAAATTTTTAAGTCTCTGTAACTGGAGCTACTCAAAGCTTGTCTGGCTGGGGCTTGAGTAACCTGATCTGAATTCAAGGTTATCTGTGAGCAAGAGTTTGGAATAATAATCCCGGAAGTTCTTTTCAGTTTAAATTATTCTGAGAATCTATCAATCTACAAACTTGGAAAGTACAGGCAAAACTCTGCCCATACTTTGGATGCTCCTAAAAGAACCTCAGAAAGAAAATGTGGGAGATGACAGACCAAGTTAATTGTGCTGAGGGACTAGGAACAGCCAACAGATCATGACTTGTGAACTAGCAGTTTTGGGCAGTTTAACAGCTATTGCATTTAACCTGCCAAAAGTAGCTCCTTGTGCAAGCGCAGGTTTGATGTTTTCTGTTGGTGCAAGGATTGTTGCTTCACACAAGGAGAGGAGAGACAAAAATTTAACAAATCAGTCCAAAATTCACATCTACAATAATTAGATAAATTCTTAACTTTTCAGTTAGTGCCACTATTGTTTCCCTTGCAGTGTCCAGGAACATCTTGAAAACAGTACATGTGTAGTTTCTGATTACTCACTGGAGTAATTATAAGAACATTCAAAATGCATAACATTTATTAGGTAATATATATATTAATAATAACGTATTAATTAATATCAGAGATCTTAAAAGAGATTAGAATTTTGTTTCCCATGTGAAGGACTAAAACACGTTTACTCAAGTAGAAGCTGTGTGTGCTCATATGTGTGTCTGTTGGAAACAGACTCCAGCCTGCATAGACAAATGACCCATGAGTCAAGCTGACATGAGCCAAGAGATTTGGCAATGGGAGAACCAAAGCTGGGGAAATGACAGTAAAGTTCTCAGAAATGTTTGAAATTTGAGTTTATGTGATTTCTTCAGGTGCTGTGTAAAAAGGCTGTAGCTAAAAGAGCTTGAATGTTTAACAGAGAAAAAGGAATGACACCAAGTGGGATGACCAATTACCTCAGCTCATTTTCCTCTGCAGTGTCAAGCAGAAGTCATATGCTTAGGAAATGATATCACAACCATGTTAACAGCCATAACTCTCCAGTTATGTTCTTGGCACAGCTATGAAATCCTATTTCTTTTTCTATCAGGAAGGGGGTGTGTGCATGTGTATGTGCGTATAAAACATACAGTAGGTAAATATATTGAAGGGCTCTGGTAATTTCATGGTAACCACAAGAGCAAAGCTCAAGTTGTTTGTGATGTTAACAGAAACCAGAGATCTACTGTATGTATAGCCTCATTCACAGTCTCTGAATTGCCTTTTATATAGTTCATGGATCACACAAGATTTTAAGAGGAAAAATATTTTCTTTAAATTCATGTACATAATGTCCCTTTTCCTTTTAACATACCAGAAGAAGGTCTGATAATTTTGACTTATTGTGAAACGTTACTGTATTTATTTTTAATACAGGTATACCTTCTGCACCTAAATTTCACTACAAGGTATTTATGTCATAAATCCTTGTTAAGAAAGCAAAATATAATATCAAAAGTGAAGTCACTCAACAAACTAAAATGAATAGAAAATTGATATGACTGAAACATTCTTTTGGAAAGCATAACTGCCTCATGAGAGAAGATGT
>NW_008688569.1:41555-90019 GCF_000695815.1 Acanthisitta chloris | reverse complement strand
GAAATTAAGTTTACTGATTTGGATTCCTTCCTCTGAGGAAGAAACCTAGGACATCCCTTTGAAAATTTTAGGAATGAATAGCTTCTTCACATATTTATTTAACAAGACATTGGTATGTTTTAGGATTTGCAGCTGAATTCTGTTCTCATTTACACCTGTGCCATCTCACTGAAGCTAGATTGAAGAGATTTGTTTAGGATAAATATATCAGGCAAATTAGTGGTACTAAACTCAGTTTACTTCAAACCAAACTACTAGAAATATGGAAGGAAAGAGAAAGAGTGATTTTGTGATTCCTCCAGACCACATAGGTTATTGGGCACTTTCAAACTGAACTTCTGAACCTTTTGAAGTCTGTATTAAAGGCAAACTTGTGCATGTTCCTATTTAAACAGGTTTTTTTTTCAAAATTCTTCCCATAATTATATCTATGCAGACTGGATGATTGCAGCAGTTCTCAGAAATAAATTTTAGTAAGTCTGATAAATAAGACTTTGTTGCATATAAGTTAGCTTTGGAGATGATGAGCTCTTTCAGAAATAGCTCCTGTATTAGACACTGCATAGATTTACTACTCTCTCCCTGGGCAAATTCATCCTGTTTTGAAGGATCTGAGCCTAATCATCTGGCTTGGAAGTACCATAAAAAACAATGGGGTTCTCTGTGCCTGTGTTTGAAATATGTATTTTTTTCTTCTGGATTCTTTTTCACCTGTATCAGCTTGCTGTTTGAATTCAGTAAAGATCTGTACAGCAAATCAAACCAAAATGGAACAGCATGGAAAGAGGAATGGGTGGTTTGTTTTGTAGGAAGAAAGGTAAGAAACCCCCAACACTTACTTGATCTGTCACCTCTTCTGCAGGAAACATATATGTAAACATGAAATACAATAAAGTACACTTAAAATTTTCTAGTGTTCCTGAACGTGCACAAAACCACACGCATACAAAACCAAAACCAAAAAAACCCCAATGATGCTTTTGCATGGATGACTGGGTTTTTGATTTTTCCAGTTCATTATTGGAACAAAATGAATTAACTTGGGCTTTCAAGCAAAGCAGAGGGGCTTTATAGGCTTTCAGTTGCTGTCTTCTTTACTACTCTTCCCTGTACTCTAATCACATTCTATGTGGCTCCAAACTCACCAAGTCTGAGAAGGCACTAAGACTCATGAATCTTTGGAGGATGTCTTCCCGGTTGCTGCACACTTAACTGCCACAATTTCCAGCTCTTTCAGAGTCCCTTATTTCCTTCTTGTCATAGTCTATAAATCTGTACAAGGATCTGAGAAACCTTCAGGAATCCCTGAACCCTGAGGTGTAAGAAATGTACTGCTCTCTTTGGGAATGTTCTGTGTTGTTGAATACAACAAACAATTGTAAGCAAAACAGTGGTTCACATAGGTCCAGGTAGGGTATGTATTTAATCCCCAGATAAACCACCAGCTTCCTGAAGATAAAAAACAAAGTGTGTCTGATTATAAGTCGAAACTGGTTCAGGTAGGTTAATAAAGGCAGCTAAGGGTCATGTCAAGCTGCTGAGGGTCTCCCATGGGCTGATGTTTGAGTCTTCTAAAAACTGATTAAGGGAGGAGGGAAGAATGGGAACTGGAAAGTTCTGAAAATCACTAGAATCTCTTTCCTTCTGGGCCTTCAGGAGGCCCGCAAGAAGGAGGAAGATTCTTCAATATCCTTACTCAGGAGCCTTACTCACTGCATTACATCTCAGCAGACCACCGAAAATATGCAGGAGCAGATGCCTGCAGTGTGCCCAACTATGTATATGCATGTGTGTGTAAAGACAAGCTGCATTCATGGGTGTGTGTGGAATCACATCTATGATGGAAGTAAGAATGTCTGCGTGAACACAAAGTTGAGCAGACCAACTTTTTGGAACATGTGTTGCTACCTTGACTTTTCCTCAAGGTTCTGCAGAAAACCAAAATGGAACATTTTACTGGTTCTTTTAATAGCGGCTGGAATTGCCGAGGAGCACAAATTAGTTTGTCAGCTCCTGATGACCTTGGTAATATTACTGTTTAAAATATTAACTTTTAAAATAAGACCATTTTGTCCTTGCTATCTGAACTAAATCTCAGCTAGATGAGTTCAGTGAACCATAATTTATTGCTTTAGCTTGTTGATGGTTTGGTGCATACATGCTGTTACAAAGTGATGGGACAGAGGGAAAAAGCCAACTCATCAGCATTAGAAATATGTTTTCATTCTGTGTGTATGTATATGTGTGTTTGTCACAATTCATTACTTCCCCTGACCTCTACTTTGGCAGAAAAAAATCACTCAGCTAGAGAGATAACCTTCATATCTTAAAGTCAAAATTCCTTTGTCTATGGATTTGGAACATTAAATTTGAAGTGGGAAATCACTTTACAGTGCTAACTGAAGAGTATTTGCAATTAGTCCAAAATATAGCAGAAAAGAAAGACATGTGGGCTCAATCCCAGTGCATCAGAGCAATGATATACTGAACAGACAACAGATTTTAGGACAAAGACAAATTTAGTAAAGTAAAACAAAATGGAAAGGATATAGTCACCGGCAAGTTCTGTACTGTGAATGAGGGTTAAAAATATCTTGTGTAACGTTATTTGTACATTAAAAAACCCCACCAGCATTCAGAAAAGAGATCTAAGTGTAGAAGACATACAAAGGTGTATACTGTATAATAGTGTATGCAAGTGAGAAATGATGGAGGAAGCTTGAATATGTCAGAAATTAAATCCATTTAATACTGATAGAGAGACATAGATAGTTTGAAAAAACAGAAGAGCAGCTGCTGAGTGTGAAGTTTGATCAAATCAAAGTGAATAGAACAGGAATGAAAGAATGTACAGTCTGAGATAATGACAACAGCTGACTTAAGTTGGGTCTTGAAAATCTATATGTCTGTACGTCTAGTAACAAATAAGATAAAAATACCTATCCATAAATAGCATCTATACATGGACGATGGCCTGAGACTAAGAATGAATCTTTAAGTGACTGCCAAGTATATAAGGCATTACACATCAAAGGTTGAACACAAAGTTACTCCAGACATTGCTGGTAACCACAAAGTTTGTGTCCTGGTCTGTCATGCAGCGTTTTCCAGGGATCACAGTGCAGCCAGTTAAGGCTGGGCACTGAAACAGAAATGCCCTCAAGAAATCCTTCACATAAAAACATAATGAAAAGAATTTTAATCTCAAAACTATCTTTGAAACAAAATTAAGAAAAACTCTTGGATGTATTATCAAACATTCCTGTGTTTTAGGGTTTCATTGTTTTAAAGTAATCATGCAAGGCTTCTCAATATTAAATTTTGCAAATACTTGTTGGGCTTTGTCACTTGAGAAATCCTGGTTTATTTTCTTCACCCTTTTATACTCTTTCCTACCATTACAGTAAGAATTCTAATGAGGAGAAGCTTTTATAGTGAAAATAGCTATGATATTTCTGAAGCCAGTTGTGTGCTTCCACTAATTTTATTGACTGGCTGGGCTGATGGCACCCTGAAGTTCAATGGTAAACATCTGTCTATGGAGCCACAGAGCAAATGGATGACAGAGCAAGAAATATGACTCATCAGCCCTTGCTCTTTAAGTGAGCTATTTGGTATTTTGACTCATGCGATGTCTTCATGCTATTTTCTAACATGATTGCAGAGAAAAAATTATTTGCTTCTTGTTTTAGAGGAGAATTAATAATGTGTGAAATAAAGTAAACCAAGCATTGCAGAAAACAAAAGATGATCTAAATTTAATCATATTCATTTTATATATTTCAGATTCAGAACAATCTGTGGGCAGGGAATGCGGCTAGTGGTTCTGTGGTTACCTCCTGCATGCTGCCACGAGACACATCCTCCTGTATGACACCTTATTCCCATTCACCTCGGACAGATTCTGGCTACACAGGCTTTTCAAACCACCAGAATCAGTTCAGCCACGTGCCCCTCAATAATTTTTTCACTGACTCATTACTTTCTGGGGCAACCAATGGACATGCTTTTGAAACCAAGCCGGAGTTTGAAAGGAGGTCCTCCAGCATTGCAGTTCTACGAATGAAAGCCAAAGAGCATGCTGCCAATATTTCGTGGGCCATGTAATTAGCAGTACTCTTTCTTAATTACCTACCTTTTTTTTTTAAATAGTAAACTAAAACCATTTTTATTTCCCATATTTAAAGGACACAACAATAAGCTGCTGTGTGTTGAATGCTAGAAATCACAATATACAGGATGTCTGCTTAAACAAATGCAATATAATATTTAACAATAAAACAAGAATAAACCAAATAGATTTACCATGCATCAAGCTTAACGAGCCCTCTTTGTTTTGATTTTTATATATAAGTATGTTTTGTTGTACCAGTGGATGAAATATGATATAGAACCTGCAAGAAAGAATAAAACTACTAAGCAAATATGTCTACTCTATGTTTTTTAGCAGTCCTGTATACAGAATTAATGCTTTACAAATGAATATTTCATAAGGGAACAACTCTGTAAAGGAAAATAAATTTATTATACTAAACCCATGATGTAAATCTCTAAACACATCATGTAAAGAAGAAAATATATGACCATTCATGTTGTGGGTGGAATTTGTAGAGCAAGCTCTCTCAGCGCTGTGTTGCTGCTCTGAGCCAGCTCTGCTGTTTTGCTAAATGCATGTTGAGCTTGTTGGACTTATATCAATGCACAACTAATGTACTAAGAACAGAAGGTAGTCCTTTATTTTATGGACCTGAGTGTATTCCTATTAAAGATAATGAGTTTTTTTTTTTTTTTGGTCAAATATACCACTAAAAGCAGTATCACGGTCTTTAATAGTGTTTTCAAAGACTGACACAGATCATATAAGTTGACTAGTGTTCAAATTAAATCTTTAAAGTTGCAGGTAAGGTGTCATGAAACTTAGGTGACTAGAAGAGATCATGAAATAGTCCTGCTACACTTTCCAGATTTAGGAAAAAACCCACAACAGTAAAGTCTTATTTCCAACGTAGTCTGTCTTACTGGGTTTTGCTACTCCGTGGTCAAATTGAAAAGAAAAATGTCCAACAAGCTTTGCCAGTTTTAATCTGTAACTGATCTTAAGATGTTATATGAGTACATTTTATCATTTTATTTAATTTTAGTTACAGTTTGTTGATACTTTGCTTATATGTGCTGGGGTTTTGTTTTGTTTTGTGTTGTTTGGGTTGTTTTTTTTAATTTTGTTTAGGTGGTTTGTTTCTTTTTCCCCTCCCCCACAGTGTATAAGATTGTTTTTCTCCCTTTAAAGTATATAGGAAAAATCTTTTTGACTGCAGTGGCAGCAGGATTTGGCTCTCTGCTCTCAGCCTATCACAAAGGAATTAAAATGTCAGCAGACTTTCTGACATTTCTGGTGGAAAAAAAATAGAGGAGAAGAAAAATACTTTACATCTGGAGAACTGCTATCTGCTTTGATTTACTTCTCCTCCCTTTCCCCTGTCACATTCCAAGCTCCTTCAGATGAGTGAAATGTCAGCCTCTTTGAGAGCAACAGTCAGTCTCTCAGGTTCATAAAGGCAAAGTAAATTAATTGAAATAAAGAAGGACTTGCATGGCTGTGATTAGAACAGGATACAACCCTCTGGGCACCCCCTGCTCCTTTTTGCTTTTCTCTCTGGCCATTAGTTAGGAACAGAGGGTGGATGGGGAGAGAAGGGAAGATCCGGGAAGCACATTTCATCACAGAAACTTCAGAACTACCCGTACTCACAAAAACAAACATACAGGAACCCTCAAACTGTCTCTGCACTCAGGGGGTATAAACTTGAAACAAAAAAAAAACAACCTTTCAGGGTGTAAACAAACTTAACTTTGAAATGGGAGTTTTACATCATATTCTTCCACAGCTGAAAGGAAGGTTCTCTTATTTGCCACTAGTAATAAACTCAAAGTTTAACTCATACATATGCTCCAATTTGTGGCTTCCTGATTTGATTCTTCTTCTAAAAATTAGCTTTGACTTTGGCCTGAGGAACTAGGAAAGAGTATTCTGGCTAGAATTTATCTTTTCCCTTTTTCATACTCTGTTTAGACAGCAGTAAAATGAGCCTTATGACTTAAAGCAAAAAAAGAATTTTACTGGTCCAGGTAGAGACACTAGTTTTACATAGGCTCTTGTGCCACATACAGAAGGATGAAAGTGATGGAAATACAAGTGGGTTTTGAGCAGGTCTGATGGTTTCCAGTTCAAAAACATATTTTTCCTTTTTTTTTTTAATTTTATCCAATTTCCACATAAACATTTTTTAAGGTATAGCATTTAGAAATGCCAAACTGATTTCCAGATAATTTTTTTAGACCAACATTAGTGGATAAAGAAGCAAAAGTTTAGCTGTCAAACTTCAAGCCATTATAGCAGAATTTGCTATTGTTGTCTTCTGAAATACACTCCACTTACCTCAAAATCATTTGTACAGAGTTTTTTTTTATATCAAGAGTAAAATTTAACAATTCCTAGGAATTTGTTGCCATGACAGATTACTTGGGGAGAATAAACATCCATTTTCCAAACATGGGAATATTATTAGGTGCTTGAAGCCTCCAAAATCTAAGGGGAAAAAAAAAGACATGCTATCCTCATGCTGATTTAAATTAAGTAAAAGGGATGCAATTCTAATTAGTTCTTCATCCTCAGATTTAGCAATGGAAATTGTTACATGCTGCTAGCATAACATTATGCATTACATAAATAGGTATTCAGCCCTTCATTAAACCTGAGGTGTGATAAGTTGCAGGCCTGCATTAAGCTTGTCATGCTCTTGCATCAGCCTCGTCTCAAAGAATGAATGATAGTCTGTTGGTTGTAGCATTTCATTTAACTAATGAAAAAGTATCTTCGTATTAGATGTCAAGTACTACAACAGGGTCACATTCTGCCAGTTTTATTTAGCAGTGCTTTACTCCATGAGTAGATGCATTGATGGGAGTGAGACTACTCACATAGGCCAAATTGTGAATCACTTGTAAATGTTTATTCACAATGGCCCTATTCATGCAAATAGCCGCTCAGCACAACATGAATAATCAGTTCATAATCAAGCCCAGCTTAAGGTACTATTCAGCTCTGGTAAGGATGGCAGAATCTGGCCCAGGCTGGCTTAAAGCCAGACTCAGATTTTTTAACCAAGATGAGTAGCTCCTTATTCCACAACTAGTGCAAATAGACCCAACAGGGCTATTTGTAGTGTTCTCTTTTTATAAGAAAATTCTAGAAAACAACATTTTTGTATCTGCAAATAATTTCAGCAAGTTTCTATTCAAGGTACATGGTTTTATTTCCTACTGGATTATACTCTCACATTTGACAGGACTATTCCTTTGCTTAGATTTTTATCCATTTAATTTTTTCTTAGCACAAGCAGCTAATCTTTTCACTGTTTCTTGAACATGTGGCAAATGCACTATAAACAAAAAGAGGTGATTTACATAGCCTTCCTGCCAAGCAGTTTAACTAATGTTTGAGATATGTGATTATCATGCTACGCTGAGAGGTAAATTTATAGAACTTTCGGGCAAAGAGTCCCTATCCTGTTAAAAGAGAAAGTGAAATATTGTTGTAATTATTGCTGTGAAGAATTTGTGATGACTTAGTGCTGCTGTTGTTTTTTTCTCCTATGACTGATTCATCAACAATTTGAAAATCTTAAGCCTGTATTTGAACAAGTTTTTGAACAAATGTAAATTTATCTATATTATGATTTGTACAGACTCACACAGGAGATGGGCAACACTGCATTTAGCAGCTAAAGACCCAGTCTCTTTACCATAAAGATGGACAGAAAAGGTTGACAAAACTGGTTTCTACCTACAGTTTAATCAGCAGTGTTGCATACCATTGGAACATATCAATGAAAGCATCTTTTGTTGCTGAGAATAAGATGAGATGAACTATATTTTTTATTTCACTTCTTTACTGTCATAACATTTTACACTCTGAAGTGCTGAAAAAATCCAGTTCAGCATGTTAAAGGCATTATATTTTGACTGTGAACTTTATGGGAAGACGCTGAAGTATATAATTTAACAAATATAACCAGTATTGTGCATTTAATATTGAGACATTTTAAGACAATTAGTGTTAAAAACAATAGTTAAAAACAATTTTTCTTTTCTTAAAAGAATAAAATATCCCTTTTTTTCAAAATGTCATAGATTAATTGATAAATTTCTAAATATCAGCATTATTTAGGAATCAGAGTTAAACTGAGCTGATCAGATTTAGAACCCATTAAAAACAATTGTACTCTTTAGTTTCAAAATGTTTCAAGGGGAAGTTCTCTCTATGACAAAGCACTGATTCTTTTCCCTCTGCACTTTCATATCCAAATAATAAGTGGCCCACTAATCTTATTTCCAGAATACACCCTTCTTGTTCCTCTTCAGTGATCATTTTAGATTTGGCTGGCATCAGAATGATGAAGGCACTGAATATGGGAGTATGATGGTTAGGGACAACAGAATAATGTTCTGAGAGGAGTGTCAGGGTGCAATGCTGGAGTGAGGGGGAAACCCACACCCAGTGCAACCCTCCCTTCTGCCTTTTGTCTAAATTCACTCACCTAAATCTCACTGGAACCTGTGAACATAAGATGTCTTCTATTGCCACCTCTCCAGTATGGGTTTAAAGAGGGATATAAAGAACCCAAAAAGGAAGTCTTGAAGAGTCATGGTTGGTAGGTATATGACTGTCTGTCTCTGACAATAAATACATACTGGGAATTTAAAGAGCAGTTTTGTGGAGAAGCATCTCTAATAATGAATTTCAAGTTTTCTTCCCTGCATTTTTAAGTGAATGAACCCCCTGCCCCCCCCCCAAAGATGAATATTCAAATCCATTATCTTCTCAAAGAATAAGGGCTTGTTTGCCCTTATACGTGTGAGGCCTCACAGCCCACGGCTCAAAACTTCGGCTTAGCTCATGCTGCCCATCTTCATAACAGCTATTATTCCCATAGGAATAAGCAGTACACTAGACTAATAAATAGATCAATTTGTAGGAAATAATATTGGTTAAAGTAATTGATGCTACCATGAAAAACATAATTTCAAAAAGTGTAGATTATAGGATCAGGTAAAAATCATGCTTTCTGGTTGACTGATAGAGTGGAAGTAGTTGGCTTACAAGATGCAGTTAAAGGAGTGCTTTTCTGTGCTCCAGTTCTAACTATAGCAACCCACCAAACCTAACAGCTGGCCACTTCATCTCTCAGAAGCTGAGGAAATGATGGTTTCTGCACTTTTTAATTAGGAAAAATAATTGAAATAGGCTTGATCCTGCCTGCCTTGTACTCCTGTGAGAATATCCATATATGTATACCAAATGTAGTTTATTTTAGCCTCATTGTCATTACCCCGGGGCAAAATCTTCTGCTATAATCCAGTATTTGCAAAAGATTAGATTCTTGACACCCTTATTACTCCATGAATGAGAAATTTATTGACATGGAGAAGGATGACTAAGAAGTTTAAAACTTTTTTTTTTTGTTGAAAACCTAAACCCTTGTTTGTTTGTCTTTGGTTAAATCCAGTCTGATTATGATTAACCAACTGCTCATAGGTGGGATAAAGTCCTGTTTAACACTTCCATAATGTTTTTTGCCCATCCAAAAAGAGAAGGGTTCTGTTAAAATAAAAACTTTGTTAAATAGCATCCTCAAAGACAGACAAGTATCTGAATCTTTGTGAGACTGTTTACTCAGGTGCACCTACTCAAATGATTTTGTTTTAATCATTAAAAATGGAAAACAGCTGAGAAATTTAACTGAAAATGACAATGCAAAACATACTAATTGCATTTTTCTTTCAAAGTGATATTAAGGGAACAACTCAGCTTCTAATGTACTAAGAATGATTTTTCTTGTTATTCATGATAAACATTTTAATAAATAATGAAATGCATATTTATATATGGAAAAATCTGTCAGATGTCACTTGAACATATAGGGCAGATAAAATACTCAATTATTTTGGAGGCCTCGTAGAAAAAGTTCTGGAATAGAGATCAGAGTTTGTGACTATTATTTAGCAAATGCTTAAGTAGTATATACAATGAGAGAAGAGGAAAATACACTCATTGGTTGGGAGTTTATTGAATATTTAGAACCAGAAAACTCAGTGTTGGCAAGGAGGGATGAAATTTTCTTAACTCTACTCAAAAATCTCCTTATGATCAAACCCTAATTGAAGTTAACTGGAATCTTGCCAGTGACCTCACTTGGGAATAGAATATGATCCCTAATAAACACATAATAGATTTACTATGGTAAATTGAATTGTCCTGGAACACCATTTCTTAGTTTATATGACTGTTTTGTTTTGAGGTAGTCCAAGTGGCTATTTTTAAAACACTGAAATTTATTAAATCAGTGGTTTACATATAATGTACTGCAATGGTTTCCATATTTGTGTCTGAGTTTTGGGAATTTTTAAAAAATTTTTTTTTAAGAAGCAGAGAGTCAGGGATGGACAGATGATTGTTTTTTTCTTTTTTAGGGAGACCTGGTCTAAGGAGGAGTGTTAGTTTTAGTGTGAAAACAGTTCTATGCATATGCTAAATTGCTAGTCCAGAGGCAGAGCTTTAACCCTTGTATAAACTAATTGGGCTAATTCTCTTCTGGAATTTAGGCAAATAATGTAACTGAGATAAACAGAGTCACTTGTATGTCCACATTTATCTACACTTTCTATTTATACTGCTAAATGCTTAAACCAACACTGGCCCATAAATTTGCCTTTTCCTTCTCATTCTTTTGGCAGTGTTTCCTACATGCTGCACTTTAAAGAGTGCAGTTTGGTCTCCTCTCAAATAAATAAGAGCCATGGAAGGAAAAAACTGCAGCTACAAAGTAGTTCTAACCCATTAAATGCAGATGGCCCACAGGGGGTTTAATCATAAGAGAGAGAACACACATCATGCTGAAATATAGAGCTGTTTTCTATCACTTGTTACCATTTGAATGTCTGTCCCAGGAAAGTGAATTCAATATATCTTCCTGGCCATCAGTTGCCCTCTGAATACTCCTTCTCTCTCTGATGTAGCTAGATTTCCCTTTAGAACATACAGAGATGAATGAGCTCTTACCACACGTAGAAGTGAAAGAAAACATTTCTTTCTGCACCAGAACAGATGAGATTCATCATTAGGAGAATGGATTTGACCTTGTCAAGTGGACCAAAGCAATTTATAAACAAACTCCTACAGGGGAGGCTACTTTTGGCCAAGTACTATATTAGCAGTGTTTTACTTATGCCTGCTGCTACCTTACAATAACTTCACAAACAGGCTGACTTCCTGAAATATAGAGTGCTGAGAGATATCACAGATGTACCTAGAAACACTGGGATAGCATAGGGTTACTTCCCTCCCTAGAGGTTGTATAGAAATATGTCCACCCACCTTGCTTTCTTGTTCTTAGCAAAAGTTGCTGATCACTACCCAAATTAAATCTCCATTTTGAGTTTAACATACATATAAAAGAATGTATTTATACTTGAATTTGTCATAATTATAGTTGCTTGTGTAAGCACCACCCATATGGACGATAGTGTCCAATATGAAATTAAATGGCATCTTCCTATCAGAACACTAGCAGAATAACAAAAACAATTCAGTGTGTGTCTATTTTATTTTCAGTGTTGGAAAAAGAACATGAAGGACAATAGCTTTCTACAAAGTTATTTAGATCAGCCAATACTCCTTCCAATAACTTTTCTTCCTTTAATAGAGTACTTAAACTGCAGGTAGGAATTTTAACTCCTTCTCCCAAGTCTGTGCCACATATGCTTTCTAAGTGAGAGCAGTTGCACTGGATGCAAAAGCACAGTGGATTGCATCATTTTTTCTGTCCAATGATCATAAGAAAGGCAAAAAAATGAGAATATTCAGTGGCTCAAAGGTAACCTTGTTGTGTGAAGAGAAAACTCTGTGCCAGCCCAAGGGGATGGTTGCATGGTAAAGTGGAGAAAAGACTCACTAGATGTGTAAGCTACATATATAATTGCCAAAAAAGCTTTTGCTATGACTTCTAGGATATACCTCCCCATCTGCATCAGCCTCAGTCGTGTCAGCGGAGCTGATAGAGTTATAATCTCCTGTATGTCTCCAAAAAGGCAGTCATGGAACATTTGCAGAAGGGAACTGAACAAAATACTCAGTTTTCTTAGACTCATTTTTCCTAAGACAACTATCCAAACAAGAGATGCAGTTACTACTTCCTTAAAGTCTACAGTAATAAGCCTATGTAAGTGGTAATGTTTTATTGCAGTTTTTGTTGATAATGCTTTAGAAATCATAGTTAGAGTTGATGGCACTGAGAAGGTCTTTCTTCTCATACTTAGAAATTTAATAGACTATATATGGAGTCCTTCAGGTCATTAAAATTTCCAAAGCTATCAGAAAGCATGGAACCTCCATCACTTATGAGTCTTATATGAATAGCCCAGAACATGATACATATTTTAGTTCAGGAGAAATCTATGCTGTCCAAGTCTTGTGTGCTTCATAACAGAAACTCCTTAGTGTTCAAAAAACAAGACAACAGTCTTGTTTCATTGCCAGTTTATGCTTCATGGCCAGGAGATAACAATACTGACCTCCTTGAGGTCAGAACACAGAAAAAAATTCCCAAGTCCTTAGAAGGCACTGTATTGCACATATTCATAGCTGCTTAGCATATTTATGACTTATTCTTCAGTTCTCAAGTTCTTCTGCTATGAGGTTGAGAAAAGAGGAAAGGCCACTTGCTTACTTCTTATATCTATTATTCATTAATTATGCACTTCCACATGTGTGCTAGGTGTTTCAGAGTCAAATATGGAGATGAGAGACCCGCTTCTGATGTTAATTTCCCTACTTTTATAATCATGTCTGCACTCTGATTTACAGAGGTGTAAGGAAGGACCTTGGACCCTTGACACAGTGAAAATATACAATTTACAGAAAAAAAAAGGAAAGATTGCAGCAAAGAGCCAGCGATTGAGCACTACTGTGTAACTTATTTATCTTGACTCACATTTTTTAAAAGCATGCTTCTGTTTACACTCTTGAAGAGGAAGATAAAAGTTCACAGGGAATTTTTATTACCCTGGGAAGAAATTTATCTCTTCTTAAAAGAAGAAAACATGCTTTATTATCTGTCTTATATGAAACAAAATCAAATCTCTCCCTCTCTCCACTTTTGCACCAGGCAATAAGCATCCAAGATGTGCAATACTTAGTGAAAGGTATTCTGTGATACCTCAACATTTCTACAAAAGCACTAATTCTTCATGAAAGCAACCCTCACAGGTTTGATCAGCCTGAAAATTCATTAGGATATTCGTGGAGATGATATTTTGCTGTTAAATTTGGTCCTGTGGATTAATGGGGTAATCACATTTCTATCGCTCTTTAGCTTTATTGATTCTGCTGGAAACAACAGCCCAGGATAAAGAGGTTGTTTTCCACTTATTCTGTGTGTCAATATTCAGCTGAGGGTCCTTGGGAAGTTGTCAGAGGCAAGAATTCTATAAACTACTATAGCTTGCTACAGAAGACATTTTATTTATTTTAACTTCTCCACCTCCATTCCTCTTTGGCATCCAAGATACATATTTAAAGTGTTGCTGCTACTTTCCAGTTTGACTTTAGAGCTCTTTGTTTTTATATAAAATAGTTCTGTTACATTCCTGTAGTATGTCAAAGGAAAATGAAGCTTGTTTTAACTCTTCAGGGCTTTAAACATCTCTGCTTTCCTTTTGTTAACATGCAAGTTGGATGTCAAGTATTGTCTCTGCTTCACCAATGTTTTCAAAGCTGTTGTATGCCAGTTAAATCCCCTTTTTTACATAACTATGACAGAGTATTAGAGCATTCCCATTTTGGCTAACCCAAAAATTAGTTCTTTTAAATTGTCTTCCTTGGTTTCGTAGACTGCTATAGATTTGTAAAAAGAATGACCTACCGTCATTCTTTTTCCTGAATGCTCAGTTTGTGACACCTCAAAGCAGAACTGTCCATAATTTTATGCAGAATGATTGGCAAAAACGATTATGTAAAATAATTTTAGTAGGTCAACAGATTAATTCCTCTCAGTTTCCTCACTTTTAGTTCTCATTCTGACCAAAACTTCCATACTCACATCTCATTTGATATCTTCCATCTATTCAACTACCTGACTGTCATAAACTAGTCTTCTTTAACATTATACAGATTCCATTTTCTTTCTCAGCTACATCCTTCTTTTCATCAGTCTAGCACCTTTTCCTGCTTGCAGCCTTGCTATAGTTTTCATGTACTGGCCAACATATTTTTCCACTTAAGGGTGTGCATTATTTGTGTTCAGCCAATGCTGTCTCATATGTGATTCATATTCAAAGACTTCTTCCATTCAGTGTTTACTACAGAAGTGCTGTCAGCATCTAGCTTTTACTAGCACCAAATTCTGGTTGTGAATATATTGGTAGTGGGAAAATCACGGTAGAAACAAATTAAGCACAGGTTATATATTTTACCCTGTGAATCCTAGAGGAGAAGCATTAGACATCTGTCTGGATCTGGTTAGTTCTTTATTAGCTGCCCTTCTGCAAAGTTCAGGGGGCATGAGGAAACAGTACTTGATTCCTTCATCACTGCAGAAGTATCTCATGAGGAGATCTTTTACATGCAGCTTTCTCTTTGACTGACCAACATGAAAATATTGTTTATATACTGAATATGGTGGAAAGGGAAGAACTGTACAAAATATATACTCTCAGATAAGCAATTTTTAAAAAAAAAAATGTTATGCATATAGAACAGATTGATTTTGCATTTGTTACAGAACACAACAAATTTTCTGTTAGTTTTAATAGTCATGATGCACAATTTAAATTTTTTTTAAAGTAAAATAAAGTTTTACTTTGCCTGAATCATAGGAGATGAGAAGAGACTTTCCTGCTGCTGACACAGGGCTTAAACTGAATAGAGTAACCTTTCTTTATTACTTAAAGCATCACTAGGAGACATGATAGAGATATCATTTAGCTCAAGACCATCAAAGGCAATTCTGCTACATGAAGTATTACAAGATAAGACTCCATTTTTTGCTCCCATGAATACTTAATGGAAGAATTTGCCAAATATTGCTGGAACAGGCTGGGGACTTTTTCAGATGCTGCTTACTAGATGATAAAAGTAATTCTCCCTTATATGTGCTCTCCTTTTACCCTTTCATGGTGGTTCCTTAAAGTTATGATTACAAGAGAAGGTAATAGAAGGACATGTCTCCCTAAAATATTTGACAGCTTGATGCAAGGATAGTGTTTGGGTAAAAATTATTCTAGTTTTTCAAGTAGTAGAAGAAGCTGAGTCTGATCTCATAAAAAGCAGAGCGTAGTGATAATCCTACCTGTGTGAATGCTGTGAAAATTCAAATCCACCTTTTGCAAAGGAGTTGTTCATAAATTCTGAAAGTTTTAGCTATGAGCTGTGATTTGTGTGGTTGAAACCTAGGGAGAAGGAGGTCTTTAAGAAGACATCCAGAACAGAGTTCTCCACACCTGGAATACTTTAAAGTTGAAGACAGAGGTCCTGGTTTAGACTTCATCTTAGATGAAGTCTTGATGCTGTAACCTTTAGATTTAAGCATATGAAATGACATCTAGAAGCCTACAACTTCCAGAGTTCCTATATGGATCTATCATAAATCCTTGACTTCACTCCCAAATTCTTCACTGTTCCCTCTTCTAAACGATGTCTCTCTTAAGGTTCATGATTTGCAAAACAGAAATGACCCTGCATGTCTCAAAAAAGACTATGTTTTCTGTATGTGCTTTACACAGGATTGAATATTTATTACCATATTTATAGAACAGTGTTACCATGATTAAGGATACCCAGGCTGCATTTTTATATTTCAGTATTCAAAGACAGTACAACACAATATGTTGTTGATATATTCCAAATACACAGGCAAATATTTTAATGGTCATAAAATGTTTATGTTTGAATTTTTCTACATGTGTTTTAAACAGTATGTCAAATTCTCTGCTGAAAGTTTTATGAAAGATATTAAAATGCAGAAATTGAAACTATGTGGCTTTTTCAAGTTAGGTGATATTTAGAGTAAAGTGTTGATCAGACATAAACACATGAATCTGCAACATTTACAGGCCTTAAAGTGGGATTTGTATCCAGTTTCAGAAACTGATCTCCATTTCTGACTTTGTCTTCCATAAAAATATGGTTTCTATTTTTCAGATTTTGAAGGGTCTTTGGATCAGCGGTGCAAGCACTTGCAAGTTCTGGGTGGAAGCAGTGCCTGATCCGTAGTTGGCACTTGCTTTGATGAGAAGACTTGGTGCATATTATGAACATGGGCAAAATTTGAACGTTGTAGTGCTGATTCTCAAACTCAAGTACCAGCCATTGGATTTTACCCCTTCTCTTGTTGAAAATTGCGTTGTCTGTTGACAAGCAGGTGCTGTCATTGTGATGCTGGCAGGCAAGGTCTTCCCTGTGTCAAACTCACAGCTGAGCCCAGCAGTGAAACTTGTTGTGTCTCTGAGGAAATACTTAGGAAAAGGCAAAATTGCCAGGCAGAGAGAGGAAAAGGTAACAAAAAGAGTGGGAAACATTGGAGGGAACACCAAGCTCATAGGAAGAGAAGGAGGACTAATTCTGTGGTTCTGAGTCATTCTGTGAGGGTGTGGGTGTGGAGGTTCTCCAGGTACTAGAGTAGGTATCCCCTGCAATTTCTGCAGGACCCATGATGAAGTTACTGAAGGAACTAAAGCTCATGGGAAAACTTCATGCTGGACCAGGGTAGAGGTGTGATAGGAAAGGAGCAGAAGAGAGGAACTATTACATATTGACCATCACCTCTCCACCCACCCTGAGCTGATGTTATGATGTGTAGAGGAGTTGAGAGTGAAAGAGCAAAACTGAGCATGGGAGAGTGGGGAGGAAAGTTGTTTTAATGTTTGTTATTCCTTCTTACTACCTTAATCTCTTTTAATGGGCAAAATTTTAAATTTGAATTAATCTTCCCCAAGTTGAACCCAGCACAGTAATTGTTAAGCGATCTCTCTGTCTTAATTGTTAAGCGATCTCCATGTGCAAGCTTTCTAATCCTGGTTGCTCCTCACCCCTTGCTGGGGTGAGGAGTGACTGAGCAGCTGGGTGGGAGTTTGGCCCTTAGCCAAGGTTAACACATCACAACAGCCAAATTGTTTCTGGGTCTGAACTAATTGGGTCTGTCATGTTGTGCAGTCATCAATCTGAAGATTTCAAGCGATTAAGAATCTGCCACTGCCCATGACAAATTTGTTCCACTTGTCAGTCCATCCCATTGTGAAACGTTTTTTCATTGTTTCTCAAAAAATTCACAAGTCCCAGTTTGCAAAAATATGCCCACTGCTTTGATAAGGAAGTCTACTCTTCTGCAATTACACTGATGACCATATCTAATACCCATTTATGGTGCATTGGATGGAAAAGAGGTTTCACAAGGCTGAGTCAGAGTCTGGAGAAAATGTCTTTCTTATTTTGAGTTTAATGTCACATCTCCTAGTTTTACTCTTTCACCTCTGGAGTACAATGGAAAACACTGGGAGCAGTTACGTGTACTTACATTGCAAAGGACTCGTACAGTGAGAAATTAAACTGCTCCAAAAATTTACAGTAGTGAGAATACTGCAGAATCAGGTCTTTGATGAGTAAACTGCACTACTTTAAACATCTCATTAGGCAGAAGTGTAGTGTTACTTCAGGAACAGTTGAATGAAAATATAGCCAAATAAATAGTGTAAATATCAAAACATTTTCTGTAAAAACATAGCAATCATGCAAGATGGAGTACTAAGAACTATCCCTTTCATGGGTGCTGTTTTCTACCCTATTTCTGTCTGCTAAATATTTGCTGTATATCCTAATTCCTTGTGTTTACACATGTAAAGGATTTTTTTCTGATGCGTTACTGAGTGCAAAGGTTAAAAGGTGAGTTATTTTATGCCTTCTAACTGATGGTTAGTCCATGGAGATGTACCAAACTACTGTTGCTAACCTCTTCTGCAGGAAATAAGCATGACAAGATAAGGAAGCAGCAATATTCTACAGTAATATGAAGAATTTTTCTGCTCAGGAAGCTTTCATATTATTTGAAAGTGATGGTCTCCTCAGATACTAAAGGAAACTCCTAACCAGCATTTTTCATATCATTGGCTGTATAGGAAACCTAGGAAAGCTGGCCTTGTCTATCTGAAGCTAGCTTTGTGAAAGCAATGGTTTTACTGAAGCCTTCTCACGGACTAACTAGGCAGTTATACCTTTTTGGCTTTAAGGCATGGGGATGAAAGGTGATTGCAAAACTGACTACTGGTATAAATTAAAGCCTCCCTGGGTTTGCAGTGGCTCACTGCAGCTGATCCCAAGATGATTATGGGCAGTAAGGAAGAATATGAGGTGAAGCCTGTGCTGTCTCTCTCTGAATGCTTAGTCATTGCCCAGGTTAGGGCTCATTACTCTGAATCTCTGCCAGGAGTCAGAGCAAGGATGGTTCTGTTCACATGAATCTGCCTCCTCTAGATCTTTCTTCTGTAGTCCTGCCCCCTCTATTTTTTAGAGCCACACATAAAGACTGAGGTGAGAATCAAGAAATGAAATAAGGAGACTGTATTTAAAAAAAACTATTTGCATAGGTCCGCACATATATATAATATATCTCACAAAAGTTGTGAAATTTAGGTGGTTAAAGCTCCTAAAAGTCTTTGGGTTCTTCTGTGGCAAGAAAGTACTTTACCCTCTATCCTTAAAGGGGAAGGGAGATGCCTCTGGAGAGGTCATCTGTGATGTTCATTATCTCTGAAATGCAACTATTTTAACTATTTTATAAATCAGGTTCAAACAATGTGGAGTACACAAATGTATGCAAACCTCTGAGGGCAAGAATGTGGAAAGGTTCCTCCCTCTTCCTACTTCCTTCTCCCTCCCCACAAGCAAGGCTTGCAGATGTTTTCTTCTGCTCTTTATTCTTTTGTTCCTGTTTGACTGTGACCCTTACTCCCAACTGATTCTTTTTTTGTCAAACTTTGTTTTTTCCCGAGCCTTTGATCCTGTGCCTTGACTCTTGCAATAATGAACATGACACCCTTATTTTGCTAGATACATTTTATGATTCCTTACCTCTCAGAGTTCCCATGAACAATAATACACATCTGTTTTGTCAGCGTCTTGCAGAAAAAGATGAGGTTTCACAAAAAAACTACCACCTTGCCTAAGAACAGGTGAAATATAACCTTTCATATGTAGACTAAATACTTAGGAAAATGCACTGTAACTATACATTAAATTACCCAGTCTGTTTATGTATCTTCAGTTTCCAGCTAGGGGAAACTAGTCAAAGGTTAAAACCATGCTAGTAGAACCAAATTTAGAAGACACACAGCAGACAAGAGGCTTGGGCTCCAGCACTGGGTCTAGAATAACAGCTATTCTCATAATGAAATGTTGCATTACACCAAAACTGTAGATAACCTTATGCCAAAATGGTAGATACTCTTAGGCCTTCAGATGCTTTTTCCCTCCTAATTTCTGTGCTTAAACATCTCAGTTTAATCAAGAAAATTGGGAGAAAGAAGATCCCTGTATATAAATATATCTACACAGAAAACATTCTAGTTGTTATAGTACATGACAGATACTGTGACAAAATCATAAACCATGAATCCAGACCAACCAGTCTAGACCGTAATAACAAACTAGAAAGGTTTTCCTCTCTGAAACTGTGATTCAGATACATATATTGAGTAGCATACATGTGTAACAATGATTAGAGAAAGTACAGCTTAAGAAAAACTGGAGGCATGACTTTTCATACACCTCCCTTCAATTGCTCCTGTGATTTACTAGGATCTTAGACTGGTGTCTCGCCTTTGAAGCAAGGTGACTCTTTAGTCAACACAAAGCTGATCAAGGAGGCTGTCTGTCCTTTGCAATAACAGTGAAAGAAGTTATTTAAGGTTACTACTGTCAGTTCCATAGACTTATTTTAATCTATGTCAAAGGCAGGCAGGCCCCAAGCTCTGCTCAGATGATCAGAAGCAGCAGCAATAAGTTGGAAACAACATTTTTTTCTCAAGTCTATGTGCTGAGTATAACTCAGCTGGAACAGAGGGAATCAAATGCAACTTTTGTAATTTGATTGGGTGAAATCAGCAATCTATGTGAAGAGAGATAAAGGATACGATATAGGCTTGGGCAGTAAATCATTGCCCAAATATTTATTTTCCTACTTTTTCTAAAATAAGTAGTTTATTTAAAAGCAAAAATCTATTTAATAACTATTATGTGGGGTCAGAAGAAATAAGGAAAATCCCTTAGGGGAAAAAAGGTCAATAAAGAAAGTTAAATAGTAAGGAAAGAAGGGAACAAGAGAGAAGGAAACAAGAGTCTTTTGATTCTTTCTGTCTTTGTAAAATATCTTCTCATTAAACACTCCCCAAAATCTGAAAGCATTTTTTCCAAAAGGAAAAAAATCCCATAGGATCAAATCCATATAAAGAAACATATCTTTGGCAGACAGTAAATCAAAATTGCCCAAGCTGGCTCATTCCAACACTAGTTGTCTATAAAGTTGCCTGGAATAAAGGGAAATGCTGGTGAGTACTATATTTTCAGAGTTCACGTTTGTTGCATCTAGATGAGTTCCAGATAATTCTGCTCCTCTGTCTCTGACCCATAACATGGCAAGTGAGATGCCCTACTATCTGTGCTGGGAAAGACACCTAGTACTTCATTATCTAGTGATTATCCTTGTGTAATTTCATATTTGTTTTTTCTGGATGTACACAACAGAAAATATAGTAGCACTTGTAGAGCTGCTGGCAGAAAAAAGGGATTTATATATAAATATATGTATGTATTTGACAATATATATGAAAGATCTCTGCTGGTGTATTGCCTGAAAGTTGCGAACTTGGGTAAGATTACAGGAAGGTAACAAATACAAGAAGCATGATGTTGAGCCATTTCCATACTATACAACAAGCATACACATTTCTGTGAAATTTTAAGTCCTAGAGTAGCCAAGTTCAGAAATTCTCCAAAATTTAGAAATATTCTGAAAATTTATCAAGAAAGTGACATAAAGTGACTTGGGGCAAGAGCAGCTAAAGATTTGTAAGTAAACTTCATGAGTATGTAGGTGTTTTCTTGTTTGTGGCTACCTTTGTTTTTAAAAAAGAAATTTTTGAAGTACTTACCTAGGCTAGCATCAGATATGAAGTAGAACAGAGATTTATTCTTATATTGCAGCTTAAAAACTAATTTTGAAAGTCTTAAATACAAGAATATGGAATAGAATATCCTTGAAGTTTTCAGTGCTCCTTAATGGAGATATGTTTATAAGATAACTCCCCTAAATCCTAACATATTTATGCTTATTTGGCATCACTGCTGCTATTCTAATATGCAACATTGTTTTCCACCAGCCAAATGCAGAAGGTTTTGCATTTCTTCTCTACTTTGGATGATTTTCTGTCAAACCCTGACATTAATTGTGGTGCTATTAGCTGCAGATTTATAGCTCAATCAGCTTTGTAGTAGCCTCTTCTTTTATGGGTGGGCTTTCTTTGAACATTAGAAAATATCTGTCACCTCTTTCCTTTTTTTGGTTAGAACATTTTTTCAAAGCCCATGAACTTTTCTCTGAGATCTACAGAACATGTATTGCATTTCACTGTTCAACTTAGATGATGCACAAACCACTTGCCATGATACTTCATGGAAACAGTTTTTCAAGGCATGAGCACACATTTATTGCTCAGCAGTGAAATAACTAACTATCCTTATTTGAAGTGCTGGAATTCAGAGCTAACTGCTTGTGAAGATACGTGGTAGGCCTGCTTCTCATGCAGTTCTTTTCTCAAACTCTACAGCTTGATGGTATAATAAAGTCAGCTTTCTGAGCTCTTGGATCAAAAGCACCATGGTAACACAATGCAAAATATTTCTTTCATTAAAATTAGTTTATTTCCTTAAAATTATTGATTGTTCTAGTAATTTTTTTTCCCTACTTCTTTTTTTTGCCTTACCTGTTAAGGTTACTTTGGAGTGGTTCATACCAGCAAGATAAAGCATACCAGCTTTGTCTGTGTGAATGCTCTTCTGCTCAAAACACTTCCCTATACTTATTCTGAGGTAAGATCACAAGGTAAGTGACACATCAATAAGCTGCATTCTAGATTTTTTTTCCCAACTTATTAATGTGACTATATCATAAATATTTTTATTGTTTATAATTAGTCTTAGATAGGAGATTTTGATCAGCCAGCATATTTACTAGGACCCTGGAAGTAACCTGGAGTTGTTAGGGTTAGATCTTGTAGTCCAGTCTGAGCTATAGTGGACTCAAGTCATTTGGTAGAGACCAGACACTCTGGTAGCACTTGTTCATCTATAATTGACACTTATTTGCTCTGAGTGATGATTTTAAAAAATATTTTATATTCTTCTATTTAAGATTTTGTCCCATTATTTTCATTTTTGGAGAGATTACTTGAGACCTAGTATGTAAATTTAAAATGTCAAGATGCGCTGATAATCTAACTTCTAAATGGAGTGCATATGAAATTGTTGCCTTTGTGAGGTGAAACAAAGTACATCCGGTACTGATGTACTAAACCAAACTGGAAATCCATCCCTAGAAAAACAATCTGGAACTTGAATTCCCTTCACTTATGTCTGGTACACCCATTAAGCTTCCCACTAGTTATTAGAAAATAAAATAAGTCTGATTTTTCTTTGTATTATTATCACTGATCAGACTTTTTAGCTACTGCTTATTCTATTTCACAGTACTGATGTAAATCTAAGTTAGAAAGAGAGGAGGAAATACAGGCAAAATTCTGCATTTTTCCTGTCATGCAGGTGTGAAATGCAGTGTTCATTGTGGGATGCTACTAGGTTCATTTTAATATCCGATAATGTCAGTGGACAGTATTTAGCTCTGTCTTCTTATACTGATAGTATGAATTTGGTACCACAAGTCTATGCACACTTAAAACTTCACAAAGGTGAAGGGATGCTTTTGTGAATTGTCATTTTAGAAATAAACTAAAACTGTAGATCCTGATCAATATAAAGCAGTAGTTGATAAAAGTAAACCAATCACAGACATCACCCTGGACAGATTTGGTTGGCTTTGTGAAGCAACAGATGGAAACAACTGATAATATATTTTTATTATGAAATATCTGAATCTAACATTTAACCAGAGAGGTGGCTTTGTATATGAAAGAAAACCAGGTTACATGTTAGCAGAAACTGTTATCATTGGAACAGTTAGAAATGATAATTTAGAGTGAAGGAAAATATTTTATACCAAGGATGACATCTGAAACAGAGCCCTTATATGACCTGTGGTGTGTATGAAGTGGTGTTATTTTAGCATGAGTCTCTGGTTTCAATATAGCATAAGTAAATGTTAGTATTTCTGCTCTTAGACATATTCTGGAAGATGGGAGAAATCACAACATTCCCCCCAGGAATGTGCTGTTGGTGGCACACTGATGCTCCAGGTCCAGCTAAGCAACTTCATGAAAGACAAAAGGCTGTGCCACTCAGGCCGCATTTTGAATTCTTGCTGTATCTGAGCAGAGTGATGGATGAGCTGTGTGCAAGCAATGGTGTAAACACCTCTTAAAAAACCACAGCTGCACTTACATCAGTCCTAAAATGCAAACCGAGGGGGGAGAAATCATGTAAAACTGAACAAAAAAGAAAAAGAGGTCCATTTACATTTGTAAAGGAAACAATTTTCAGGCACATATAGAATGCTAGATAAAGTATAAATTAGCTGGAATCTCTCTTTATTTCTGTAATATTGATGAAGTCTCTCAATATCTTGTTCTCAGTGTTACCTTACTCCTATTGTGAATGTATTTCTTATTTGGATTTCCAAGGAATGGTGAAATTTGGATCAGGATTCCTTTCTTTTTGGTCCCACATTGAAGAGGAAAGTTCTTGTCCTAAAGCTTTTACATTCAGAGAGCTTAATCACACAACTGGTAATACACAAGCAGAAATGTAACTGTTGAGGATAGTATCACAATTTCAAATATCATGTTTTTTAACTGATACCTAGAATATTTCATGACTTCAAGCATAACTATAGTTGCAGCCATCATTATTTCACACACTCTATTTTACTAGCTGAAAATAAAAATATTTTTAACACAAGAAAAATAGCAAATGGAACAATTTTCACATGGATGTGATAGATTCTTGAATGTACTCCTAAAATCTGCTAAAACTCAGATAGAGGTTTCAGGTTTAGGACAAGTTAGTAGATGAGTTTCTCTTACCTGTGTTTTTCCAAACATGCTAATCAGCATAGGTGATATCTGATGTTAAGACACACTCTTTTGCTTCCTAAAATAAGAAATGAAAGGAGAAGTAGCAATGCCGAAGTTTAATTCCTCACTATCTTTGAATGCATTTTAAAATATTTGGAAGCATAATTTTCAAAACTACCAGACAAAATAAAAAAAATTTGTATATTTTAAAATTTTTGCAAATGGTTCTTGTCATTGAGTTGGTGTCAGGGGTGAAAACATATTTTATATATATATATGTATTTCCAATTGCTCAAGATACTTGGAAAATCAAACCAAAAAGTAATAACCCAGAAATCCCCATACAGTTTTCCTGTGTTCTTACTGGTTTGGCCCTTGGTAAAGATTGGGTTGTGGTAGAAAAGCTCATGTCCTCCTGCTCCTGGGTTGAATTGGGATTATGACAGCAAGACTGGTTTATGTTGACTTCTTCTGGTTGCTGCTGCCTGCTTTAGACAAAGAAATCCATAGTACTTACCAGTGATATTTCCATTAAACGATCGAACAACTACAGTCCCTTCCCACTGGTTATCATCATGATCCCATGCATAGCACCAGAAAACCCGAGGAAAAACATATGATATCTCAGAGGAGAATTCTTGAAGAATGGATGAATCATCTGTTTAACTTTCTTTTCAGTATGTCCATGATTGTTTCTTGTGCATTTTTGATCTATATGTGCCTCACAAATCTAGCGAACAATAAAAATATGTAAATAATATCATACTTTTCCTCTTTTTATGACTCTGGTGGGTTATTTTTGCATATGCTAGTATTGATAGAGGTGCAGCTAAAAAAATGGGTTGCCTTACTACTGATACAGTCAATGCTTGAAATGACCTATATTTGTAATGCTTATTTTTAGTAAAAAAATTACCTGGTATTGTCTTATTTTAGAGGTTAATTATAGCTATTTGATGCATTTCTTCTGTGGAACATTTTGTTTACTTATTTTAAATTCATAGTCTTGTAACCTAATGGCTTCTGTACTAGGAATTTAGGTACACCCAAACACATATGCACTACACAAAGACAGAAGTTTTCGTTTTATGTGCTGGAACATCCGTCTTACTAGTTGTGGAAGGGAAGAGAACTCTCCCAGGAGTTAATTCCAAATGCAGTGCCAAGTTTACAATAAACAGAAAAATTGCATTTTTTACAGGATTTATTTTATTACTATCCTCGTGATTGCTGCAATTGTAAATAAATCTGCTCCTTGCCACAAATTTATTTTATTTTCCAGAAAGAAGGACAGATTTGCTTCCTTCATCTGCAACTATAATAATGGATAATATATATTTGTACCTAGTTTTCTTTAGCCAGACAGGCAGCTGTTGATCTTAAAGGATTATCACAAAACAAGTTCATTTAGCTTTAGATAGTAATTTATCATTTGAGGCAAAATCCTGATTGTGTTCTTAAAACAGTTGCATTTTTAAAATGGCAGCTCCAAAGTATATACAATATATGAAAAACCATGTACTCTTCCATGAGAAACAGCACTAGTCCACAGTGATCATGTCTGAACAGCTAGTGAGGCCATCAAGAGAACCTCATGCTCACATCAGCCATACAGCTATTGAACACAAAACACCAAAATGTGCTGACAATAAACCAAATTTTATCCTGGAACTTCTGATTGCCAGATTGGTTTTGCACCACCTATTTCCCTAAAAACTGGAGATAAGATTAAGGCCATATAATGCCTGAAGGATCTCCCCTGGACCCTTGGTGGCTTTTGGATATCAGCAATGTAATTTTATTTTTCTAAGTGTCTGATTCAAATCTGAGTTAACCTATATGCCAATGTACCATTAATGTAAATAGACATACAGTCTACTTAATGGACCGATGCATTATGTTCATTTTGTGGTGAGCTCTTTAGGTAGTAGTTTCTCAGGTGAGATTTATTGTTGCTTCATCCTACACCATCAGCAGATCGCACAGTACTACTGAAAAACCATCTCAATGCAGGACAGTCCCTGAGAGCAGAAACAGAAAGAGAGAAAGACAGCTGCATCCTGCTCACCTCTATCCTTCTGGTGTTATAGAATGACAGCAAAGAAATGTTCCTGTCTTGTGTCAGGCCTGGCTATACTTTTGACTTCCTGATACCTTTAGTAATTAATGTATTCTGAAGAAGTATATGAATTTTCAAGTACAGAACAGAAGCAAAACCCTCAGATTAGTTCACTGGAAACAAACAAAGGTGCCATGTCATGGCACTGTTATGTCCAAGCCTGAAAAATGAAAAAAAATTGGATATGGAAGGTTGTAGTATAGTTTCAAGATGAGGCAGAAGCTTCTTATTTCAACTGATGTAAATGCTAGAGATCTTGAGTTCCTTGCCCCAGAAAAATTTTTTACTTGAAACTTAGAAATATTTTCAGATAATTAGTTTACTATTAAATAAAATCAAGAATGTCGTTGGCAGAATTGACAAGGTTCATTTGATTTCAGCAAATATTGTAATGGAAAACAATTCAAATAAATCTCAAATAAATTTAAGAAAACTTTAAATTTCAGTATCTTGTTTACAAATACATTTTAATAAAGATCACATGCTCAATTCAATTAGACTCTTGGGATGTTTCAAACTCTTCAAAGAATTATTTTTGCTACTATTTCTTACACTGAACAAAAAATATTTTATTGAGATATATTTACTCTATCAGTCCATAAAAAACTAAACTCCTGCTGGAATCTAGTCTGATATGATTTTAATTGCTTTTCAATTGTACATTTCTTGTCATAAAGTAGAAATGGGTAATAAAAGGCAGGAACAACTAAAAAAATGTATCTAGATTTTTTTATATTTTAAATTGAAGTTATTAAATATATAGCATACCAGATATTTTGGTTTTAATATTTCATGCCTGTTATGTACAAAAAAAAAGAGCAATGTTCTTATTCTAGCACTTCTACATATCCATCAATCCACATGTCTCGAGCATTTATAAGTATCTGTCATCACTTTCTTCTGAAAAAGCTTTGCAAATAAACCATTTGGTTTTTCACTATTTGATAATGGGTAAATCCTGTGACATTTTACTAGTATGCAACACAGGACATCATTAGCAGAGAAAAAGAGCCAGCAATAAAATCAACTGGAGATTAAGTTCATTCACAAAACTTCAGTCCCTGTTGAGAGTAGTGTTAAACATACTTGACTGCTTCATTTAATAGTACAGCCATTGATGGGGTACCAAAACCCTACTTAAGTTTTTATAAGGCTTTTCACTAGAGGACATCACTAGGGAACATAATTGTTATTTCCACATACCTACATTCAATTTTCAGGGATTACTTTAAGTGTGAATTCTCAGGTATTTCTTCCAGCTGCCTCCTGTCAACCCATAATCCCATATAGTGAGCTCAGTCCCTGCAGGGTAGGCACTTGATCCTAGGGTCAAAGGTCCTTTAGCTCTTGACTAATGCACCTCATTAGAAGAGGAAAGCAGAATGTCTTCAGTAATTCACATGTCATGAGAAGTAACAGAACTATATATTTTTAATTGTGTTAAATGTGTTTGTTTTATTTTAGACACAATAAAAAAAAGCTTAAGGTTACCCACTTACAACCACTGGAAACACTGTTAGTTGTGCATCCAAGTGTGGTGCAGGAGTGTGCAACTAAACTGGGAGGAAATTAATTGGTAGTTTAATCATATGTAATATCCTTTTTATTGTGGTAGGAGGCTGGTCATAAATTCGTAACTATTCATTACTCAAGTATTTGGACTAAAATGAATATATAAGTTAAATGAAATGCTGTTTCCTTAGAACTACATATGGTAGGTATGTTAAGTAATGGATTTATCCTACGCTGGAAAAAATAATCACCTCATAAAAAGCAGGTTTTGTTTAAACAATGAAACTTGAACTTAAATTCAACTGAATCCCTAAGCAAATGTAAGCTACTACATTTTCTAAAAACCCTTTTATGGCTTCACTGCAGTTACAAAAAAATTTCTTTGCTTTAGAAATTGAACACAGTTATTTGCATTCAGACAAGACTGTATTTTGAATGGTTTTTTACTTTGAGCTGACATCAATAGCAATTCTAGCTATTTATAGTCATTGCATTTTAAAGGATCTTTACAAGGTAATTATGTGAAGTAACTAGTTTTTAAAATTTGAACTATAATTATTCAATTATTGAGCTTCATTTATTGCAGTAAGACAACTTACACTCTGGCATCCAAACAGGCTAAAAGAAAGAAGTGTCAGCTATAGTTTTACAGCAACTGGGTTTTTTTAAAATAAACCAATACATTTTGTATGTTAATTGAATGGAGATATAGAAGATGAAATCTTGATGTCATCAAAGCCAGAAGCACTTTCACACTGATTTCAAAGTTGCCTGAAATGTCCCTAAAGTATATTTCATCAGACTTCTGCCTGACAAGCATTTTGGGACTATATGTAGGATTTGCTAGCATTTCCAAACATTTTCTGGAATACGGGTAAGCTTTAAGCATGTGATTTTAATCATTAGAGGAAATAGTGACACAGGAAGAGATGTGATGACAAAATCTCCGCTTTTATATAATGATTAAAAGTGGTTTTCTCTCAATATTTTGATTTCAGAAAAATCCTGATGCTTTTTCTATATGTAGTCATTTCTAATATAATTATGAAACATAAATGTGAGACTGGGCATTTTCTTTTATTGGATTTTCTGTTAAATTTGGAAAACACTGGACAATTCAGACACACAATTCTTTCCTTGTCTTGGGATTATCACAGTTATAACAGCAGTACTTTTATGCCTCATTTAATGTCTCCCATTAAATAAAATGGGATTTCACACTGATTTAGAGATGTGTTAGTAAGCATTTTTATTATCACTTAATGACAGGTAATTCTTGAAAATTTGTTGGCAACATTTTAAGATTGCTGCCATTATGGATAGTACATGTTATTTTATCTTCTTCTAAGTTAAAAGACTACACAAATGCATGTTTTATTCCATCTGGAGTCAGAGGAATTACACAGTGAATTATCTTTAAATGATTTGGCTGTTAACAAAAGAAAAAAGTCAACTTTCCTAAACACAATGAGTGCTGTCTAATCAGGTATCTTCCTTACACACATCTCTTTTGGTTATCACCCCTATTGAAAAAAGGCTATTGGTAAGGTCCCTTTTCAAGCCAAAAGCCAGGTGTGTACACTGTGCAAGATTTCCTTTCAGTCTTTATTTTAGAACAATAGCTATGATTCTCTACCCAAGCTCATAAAACAGTACATGCACTGACCATTTTCTGCTGAACACTTGGCCGACACTCTTCACTTCTCTTGAGCAGTCTTCAACGTGTACCTTTTTCCTAGCAACTTCTTTAAATGAAAACCAGTAACAGCTCTCCAGCTCAGGGAGGCTAAATCATCCTGTAACAATAACAGGGTTTAATTTGGGCTGTAGCGGTGAAAACAGAGTTACTGGAAAACTTCATGTTTGTCTCACCAGTACATATTATTTCAAAGTGTCATTTACTGCAGCTGTAAACTCTAGCCTTCTGGTTTCTAAAAGTTGTATTAAACCCATCCTGCTCATTGAAGAAAAACAGTCACATCTGAGGCAGCTCTCACTACCGAATTGTTTTGTGCATCTATTTTCCTGCTGGCTGTTGTTAACTGCTATGATTCCCTTGATAAATAAGCATAACAGCCTTGTTGGCTCTCAGCCCTCTCTTAACTCTCTTACCTATCCTATCCTTGTCCTTAGTTTTTTACACTAATCTACACACAAAAAGCTCAGTTTCCTGAAGAGGAACTTCTCTCAAAGAGTTTTAATGATGGTTATTGATTAGAGCTAGAGATGTAAAGTACTATGATAACTATGTATATTTGGAGATATGTACTTATGTATACTTAACAGGCCCATTTGCAAATCACAGATTCATAGAAAGGTTTGAGTTGGAAGGCACCTTAGTGATCATCTAGTTCCAACACCCCTGCCGTGGACAGAGACGTCTTCCACTAGACCAGGTTGCTCAAATATTCCACACAAGTACTCATTTCCTTAGGATTTAGAAATGCTACTTCTATAACTGTGCCTGAAGATAACAGAAATTCTTACTCTTCATCTTGCTGGGCTTGCCACCACAGTCATGCAGCTGCTAGTCCTATTCCTTAACTGTTGAGAAGTTGACAGCTAACCACAGAGAGCAAAAAGCTGAAGGGCTACTTGAGGACTGACAGTGCTCTTCTGTGTCTCCCCTAGTGCTGGGAGGTTAACTCTGTTTATGATCAGTGTTTCCCTTGTCTGTTTCTCAAGAAACACCAAAGATTTTGCATAACGATGATATTTTGCTCTGTTCAAGTTGCTCACACGGGAAAAAGAAAGTATCTTTTTATGAAGGCTGCAAATGCAAAAGCAGAGCTGACTTTGACAGAAAAAATAGATTGGAAACATACTTGGGTTAACAGGACACTTTCTTTCCTCAGAGATGTTGAAAGGCACACATTGCTACTTCATTTACATTATTGGAGTGAGAAAAGGTTTGCAAAGTCAATAGTTAAGAAGTTATAATATCAATATTAATTCACAAGCTGTGTATTTCATATTGCTACCATTCTGCATCTGCAGGTTTCCTCTTATGTGTCTTGTCTGATGAACAATATGTATGCTTTTGATTTAGGAACCAATAACATCTTAAACTCTAACATTAAAGGAGGAAGAAAAAGGAAAAAGGGCAAAGAAATAAGTGGGGAAATGATTGAATTTCATAGAACATATTTTCCTTTTAAAATGCAGTAAAAGATTCAATAGTTCAAATTGCTCAGGGGTGATCACATTTCTTTCAGAAGGTGCTTTGTATCTTGGGGGCAGTGTACATATCAAATGCTGCTGATAATTCAGCAGATGCTTTTTTTTGGTTGAAAGTCGCAGAAAAGAGTTGCAATAAAACCTGCATTAACAGCCAGAGCTCAAACTGATGCTGCATTGTGAATTATGTACTTTCCTTTGGTTTTGATCTTTTAATGAATGTGACTTGCCACATTATATGATCTTCTGGGGTTTTCTCCCTCACCACTCACTACGATACTCTCACTATCAATTTGATCATGCAGTTTTATACGATTTAGGAAATAAACCTGACTAGAAGTGAACTAAGCATGATTTTGCACATTTTTTGGCTAGTCAAAATGCATTCAGACAAGTGAGAAGATGTTAGTTGTTTTTAATGGGCTTTGGATCAGGCTATAAATGCCCTTTCAAAACATATCCTTTTAGGGTATTCTGTGCATCTAATTGTTTTTTAAGTGGCACAGCAAATAAATCAAAGTAAATCCACTCTTTCTCTTTTGTTCAGAATGGATAATTTTTTAATTCTAAGGAATAATATCCTTTAGGAACTGCCTTAGTCCAGAGATTGCAACATATGGAGAGTTCTTCAAGTATCATCCATAGCTCCTATATACATTTGAGACTCTGCAAGTTTTTACATTATACTAGCCTCATGAAAATAACTTGGGGTAAGAACAATTTTTCAAATGTTATTAATAGATAAAAAGTAATCCAAGGATAAATGCTTCCAGACTGCAGCTACTGTGTGTATCTAGGCTAGACATCCATATCTCAGTGTTTTGTTTTTTCAGTCTGACTAATTGTCTTTGTCTTTAATGACTCTCGTTTAAATGTCTGCTTTATGTTTCACAAATACTTAATCATTTCTTCATCTATTTATTGATAGAGTTTAACATGCAAACACACCAAAATGACATTAACTGAGGAAAAGTTGGGCAGAATTCTGTTTCTTTTTTTCATTCAAACAAAATCTTTCTCCTACCCAAACCTAGGGAAAACAATTGTGCCTTTTCTCCCTTCCTGCAAATACAGGAAGAAAAGGTCCTGGAAAAGAGAATTGTTACAGCATGCTTAAAATATGCTTAAAATATACTTACAAGGCAATCACAGGATAAAACATCACTGCTCAGGACCCCATCCTGGCCTGTATGAATTGCACCAAGAAGACTAGTAAGCCTACTCATGCAAGTAAACATTACACACATGTTAAAACACTAGGAAAATGGTGTCTCATAGATGGAAGCTCTTATGCTCTAATGAAACACCTTTGAGTAAGATATAATGTCAATGGAACAGCATGTGGCTTTGGTACATATAGAAGCAATTATGGAAGTAATATTATAGCCTGACTTGGCTTTCTCCTTTAGTTTCAGTGTTTCAGACTCCCTAATAGCTCTAACCATAGTCAGAATGATAGCACTTTCCTTGTCATCATCTAACAATAAAATGTTTCATTCTTTTAATTACCCAGGAGCCCTTCAGATTTGCCATTGGTATTTATATCAGAAGCATATCCATTAGCTAAGATTTTATGATTTGTTCCGATTTTTAGTTTCATGGGTTTTTAAGAAATTGTAGATAGCCTGGGATAGTTTAAATGGTAGCTATTTGGTTCCTGGTTATTTATTGACTTGTCCCACATGATACGTATGGCTATGGCATAGCACATGTCCAGATTTCAGAGAAACCCAAAAATGTAGTGTCAGATGATGTAGCTACAAAGAGTATATTATAGTGCTAGCTCTACTACACTGGTCACAGATAACTTACTCTATCTGTCTTGTTTCTGACATGTCAGCTGGATAGCAGAGCGATGGGGCAACCTCTGAAAAAAGGAGTCATTATGAGAAGAAACAGCAGCCTAGCAGCAATCAGGTATTTTGTTGAAAAGTTCAAGAGATCATCCTTTCATTTTTCTTCTTTTACCTGCTTTAATGTTCATTACCACAGCAAACATGGTATTTTCTTCGTGAGTTATAGAGGATGACTCAGTATTTCTAAGCTTCAACAGTGCAATGTTATTGATTAAGGATCTTGAGGCCCATTTGGGCAGCCAGATATCTGGGCTTGTCTCTTCATTCTCCTGTTTTTGTAGCTCAGGAATTGAATCCTGATCAGCTCTGGCAGAGCTACACTGCTTCAGCACTTCGTAACTATCCTCTTAATATATTTTTTAGAGTGAATTCTCCTACAGGTAATAAAAGCTTTCTCCATTCCTTTCCCCTCTAAATAACTTTGAAAATATCAAGCCCATCAATATAAAATTGTCTGATTTGTGTCCTATACATTATGTTGTTTATTATATTTCACTGTATATGGGCTATATGCTCACCTAAGCATGTACACATATAGTCAGTTAAGAAGGATTAGTATCATTTGTGCATGCATACACAGGAAGTATTAATTTTTTTAAATGTTTTGTCACATAGACAATATATAGATCTTTGCACATGGCAGATTGCACTGCCTAAGAAAATGCAAACTTCTCTGTCACAAGTACTTAAAAAATGTGTTTTACCTCTAGTGCTCTAATAGAGATGGAAACAGTCCAAACTATTGTTTTATTGGGAATTTTCATATTGGTGGCTCACATCATGCTTTCTGTGTACTGACTAGATGACGTGAGAATTTGAAACAGCAGAGTAACTGTTTGAGTACTTCAGAGCTTAGCATAAATAGCCAGGGTGGAAGAAGGGGGAAATGTTGAAAGAAAAATTAAATATGTTATACATGCCAACTGTTGACCACCTATTCATATCATGCTGTAATTTTAAATGGTTCTCCATTTTGGTTAGACAATAAACCCACTATATGTGTAAAAGGAGTATACCTTCCATTTCATGGAGAAAACTCCTCTGTGAATAATAAATTTTACTCCTTCCCAGACTTAATTTAAAATTCTTCCTCCCTTCTACAAGTGATATTGAATTTTAAAACACTTGCTGGTGGCCTGTGACATTTGTACTGAGCTGAATACAATTCCAGCTCTGCTGTTTTCCTTTCGTGTCTTTCTTAACTCATCATGTGAAATGAGTATGAAGCTTTGGGTAGTGGCTTCTGTTTTTTCAGATGTGTTCAGTTTAGTTCCTCGTCCTTCCGGTTTGAAAGCTAGCACTGGCCCAGTAGATTGAAGCTTTCTGGAAAATGATCATAAGCTCCTAAAAGCCATAATTACAGTCTTGCAATATCCCCAGCTGTGGCAGATACTGGACACAACTAGTCCAGTATAGTGATCATGATGCCACATTTTTTTGTCAGAAGTGTGACAATTCATCTGCTTATACGTAGTCCTAATCACAGCCAAGGTCCCTGGTGTAGCTCCCCTCAAAGGTCTGGGGATGCCCAGGTAGTTCCCAGAAGCTAAATATAAAAGATTCAAGAACACTGACTAAATGGTGCTTCTTGTGTCCATAGAGAAACACCAGTAATTTCCCAGCCTTAGTCACCTCTGCCACTAGGATCTCATGAAGACCTCAATAAGGTCTCAATAATGGTGCAAGTATTGTATAGCAGCATTTACTGGCATACTGTGCTGCGTTTCTTTCTTAGTATGAGCTCTCTTTGCCTAAGGACTGCCTACCCATGAATGTTAATCATTTGGGATCATGTAACACCCTCCCCCAAAACGTGTGTCTAAAATTAAACCACAGATGTTGTTCAAAAAGGTTAGCCTTAGCCTGGGGTGTCAAATCCCCTTAGAATCCCTCCACAGTCAATGGAAAAAGGAAACGTCTCCTTTAATGCAGTATTCCTCAATCTGTGCTCTGGGAACCAGTAGTGATCTGGAAGACATCTGATGGTAGTTCATGAAAATGTTGGAAACATTTAACCTTCCCCTGCAGAAAACACCTCCAGACTATATACAGAAATTCCTATGTACGCACACAAGCAAACAATCAATTTGGGAGATTTTGAAAGTAATAAACAAAGCTTGAAAGGGCACTTGGTTGTAAATGAAAACCATTATGACTACAGGTAGAGTAAAACTTGTCTTTTTTTTTTTTTTTTTTTTTAGCTTTGGTAGCATTTCTGTTCAAAAAAGAAAGCTAAATTTTTAGTCTTTCTCTCCTAGGTGGCTACACCAAGCTCTTAAGGAGATCTACTTGCCTTGGAAAAGAGTTGGTTCTTATAATAAACCTTACATTTTGAAATAACAAAATATGAAAAGCAATGTCCATGGGGTGCTACAGCCAGCATAGTTCACTTTTTGAAGGTTCATCCATTAGATTGTTAGCATTATATCATATATTTCCAAAGGATGGTTGAAAAAGGTATTAAAACCCAAAAAGTTTTTAAAAATTAAAATTCAACAAATTCACCTTAAACTGAGTGACTGGTCTTTACTTTTTTGGAAATTAACCTAGTGAGGTTAGTTTTCAATGCAAAGAGTTAAAATCAGAAGCATTATTCAAGTCAAAGTCTTATGCTATGTCACATAAAATTATTCTAAATTGCAGCTAGTAAAAATATAATCTTGTAAGTGAACTTTTTCATTTGTTCTTTTGCCTGACTAAAGATTTTGCTAATTACAACAGATTTATCATTATTTGTATCAAGTAGAGTTTGTTCCCATGTGGAAGGCACCATCAGGATTTCTGCCTAACAGATGGGCTTCTTATGCTTTTAATTCCTTTTGGAAATCTTAGATTGGTTGTGTGTGAGGCAAAGAAAAAGAAACCATTGTGAAGGTCTTTTTGTGTAATTCTTTTCTACTCTGAGCTGCACGAGGGAACAAGTCTGATGCTGTATGCAGTGAAGAGACTAGGTTAAAAAATGCCAGATTTCTCAATCCACCCCTTTGAGGGTTCAGCATCATATTGCTAATTTTAGAGTTCATATGTATTTACTGTTTTTTGCTTGTTTGTACTCTAGATCCACTGACAGTAAATTATAATTATCTGTCCTGTGATAAATCATAAAACCCATTGTAGTTAAGAGTTTGTTTCCAAACAACTTGTGGCTGGCTTCTGAACTCATCCCAAAAGTTGCTCCTTGGGACATTTGTATCTCTTCGCTGTCTAAGAAATTATGACTATGCCAATTCATTTAATGAAGTGAGTTTCTTACATGTCTCAAGAGATCTCCCACCATAAGCCTTCTAAATATTCATCATTCCAGGAAAGAAAAGTATTCAAGATGATATACATATGAACAAAATAGTATCTAATAGTATCAGTTTTTAAATGATAGACAAAGCATCAATTCTAAGGAACAGAAAATTGGTAACATAATAAAATGATAAAATTTTTGCATGCTAATTTTAAGGAACTGTCTGACCAGAACTTCAGCCGAGAAATAAGTTTACAAGTGTGGCATACAAATCATAGAATCAAATGACAGACAAAATCAAATCACACAAGTCACATTCCGGGATGTCTGATTTTCCAGGTGACACATTTTGGAGTACCCTGTGACTGTTTACTAGACAGCAAGTCCAAAAAAGGTATTTCCAGGGGTATTCTAAGGAGTAAGTGAGGGCAGTGGCTTCACAACTGACTTTTGTCCCAGAACTGTGTTGCTGTTAGCTGAGGATTGCACCAGGACCAAGATCTAAACACTTTTCCATTGCCTACATGTAAATGCAGAAAACTGGATACAAATTATAGATTTGTGAGGTCCCACTGTATTCTGGAGGTGTATGAATATTTAACTTCTGCCTAAGTCCCTCACATCCTTCTGTCTATCCAAATCTAGATAATCTTGGAAGTGGTGAAAAGGTAAACCTTTCAGAAAAGAGTATGGAAAGCAAAAAATTGAAATCAGAGAATTATTTTTTAAAGGGTTTACCAAAACTCAATAATTTCTTAATACGATTTCTTCATTGTGATTACCTCCATTTGTGAACTGAATATGTAAAAACAATTTTTAATGAACTTCTGTTCAACCATGTCAGAAAAATTAAACAAAGCCTCATCTAGTTTCTTCATATACTGCACAACATATTTACATTTTTTTAAAACAAATCACAATTAATTATATATATTTATATAACAGAAATGCATATAGACCTTACTGAAAGCTGGCAGAAAAATGAAAATCCCATTTGGCAAATGATGCTTTGAGGGTGATCTGACTAAGGACAAACTAAATGCTTGAGACTGGTTAAGGTTTGTTCTCATTCAATCAAAAAATTTTGTTTGAATTTGTCCTTCATGTTCCATAACAGTATGAGTTTCAACACGAAGATCACTCAAACAGAAAAAAAAAGTTTCTGAAATAACAGTGTAGAAAATTTTGCTAAAATTATTTTATATTTTGCTTGATATTTTGATATTTGATATTTTACTTGATTTTTATATGTTTTCTACAAAATAAATACAATTCCATCAAGCATTTTAATGCTAAAGATGCTTTTATTTTTTAATGTGAAAACACCAATATTTGAAAAAATCAATTCTTAACTTATGTCTTTTCAGGTAGAATTGCTACTTTCCTCAAAGACTTTACCATTAATAATTGCAGAGTAATCATTATCCTGATGAAAAATTACCTCCTAAATAAGGATTTGCTTCCAAACACACTGAACTCACCTGCACGGCAAATGAAATGGTATGAAAAAAAATGGTTATTATCAGAGAAATGAGAGGAAGAGATGTTATAGATTCACCTGCATGACACACCATAGCACTGTGCAGAATTGCATGATGTAGTTCTCAGTGAGAAGCAGGGAGGTGAAAAAAGGTTTCTTTGAAAAATTCCCAACTGGTTCTACAATGAAGTCAAACAGTTCACTTATCATACTGCTATTATAGTACCCCTTCTAAATGGAGATTAATAGCAACATGTTGCATTTGTTCCTAGAGATAAAGATTTCCATTTAATAAGTTTATCATGAATTATATCCTCAATGCAACCATTTTCCCCATCTCTTGCAAAAATATCTCTGTTTATTGGTTTTTAGTTGTAATCCAGAGCAATGTCGCTCTTGCAGACTGCGTGCATTTTTCACAAACATGTCAACATAACACTCCTCGAGGAGGACATTGTTTACTTTGGATAAACCTGCCTTATGGAGGATAAAACCATTCTTTGTGAACACTTATAAAGGACAAGAATGAATGTGCTATTTATGAACTGTTTTGTTATACACTATGTGGTTTCCATTATATAAATAATTCTTCCCCCTCATCTACTTCTCTGTGGGAATATTGAATAAATAATTAAAGAGGGGAAAAAATGAGTAGGAAGAAATAAGTATAAACAATTTGAAAGATGATTCATAAGTAGAGTTATGTTAATTGTGTTCCTACTGAAACATCAAAGTATATTTGGTAACATGTAATATATGCACCTTTCCAAGATTTTATATTTTGGCTCTCTTCAGGGTGCTGATAATTATCCATAATAACTTCATGGAAAATATCCCCAAGAGCTTTGTTTGGTGTTTATTTTCACAGAGCAAGACACCACTTATAATCTCTTTTTTAAAGGGGTTAGTTCTTTGCTTTTTATGATAATGAGAGACACTGATTAGTCCACAGTCAGAATATGAAAGCTTATCATAGTCACATAACTTTTCTTCTTGTTGCTTTTATGAAACTTGTCAGCCAAAAGAGAGAGAAAAAGACCCCTAAACCACTAAAAAGACCCAGAAGAGTGGCAGAGCACTAATAAAAATGACTGCATTTTTGACTACCCAATTTGAGAATTATAATACACCAAAATAATTGGGGTTTATTTATATTGCAGTAATATAATAAAATTGGGGTTTATTTATATTGCAGTAATGTCTGGAAGCTCTGACCAGAGGCACAGGGTAGTATTTTCTACAGTGAGTCAGTAATGCAGCAGCTACAGCCATAAAAGAACAAAGGCAACAACTTCACATATTAGGCCCCTAAGACCAAATTTCAGGTACCTGAAGTCTATCTCAGATGTTTTTTTTTCTGTGGTGACTTCGGTTGACTGTATTTCTGCTGCTGGGTGTTTGCAGAACTTTCCCGGCCTTTTCAACACAGAGGTGATCATGCACACAGAGGACCACCAGGACTTTCTACGACCCATATGTCCTGGTGGGCCTGCTCTAGAAGACAGTTCTATTCAAATTAAAGGAGCACTCCTATCAAATCTGGATGGACTAGAACCAAGACCCAGGAAGAAATGTCATTCTCCACTCTCCTTTGAGAGCTGCAAAATACCCCTGCAGCTTCCTACAACAGCAAAAAGATGGAAAAGGCAGGAAACTGACTATTATGCATAAATCAGCCATTGTCTTATTTTCTTAATCTGAGAATAATTTGAATGACAGAAGTCAGTGAAAAATCATCGAAAGAATACATTTTTCTTTTTGTTTTTAATCTCTTTCCTAGAACAGGGAATGAACTTGGCTTGCATTTGCTGTGGCTGGCTGGTAAAGAGTGACTGAAATATTCTGAGATTTCAACCATAGTTAGTTGGTTTTTGTTCTACCTGAAGACATATCAAAAAAGAGAATTTCCAAGACAAGGAAGGGGAGGGAATGCCAGTAAACCCCCATCTGAGATGTAGCACATCCATTAATGTTAAAGGTCTAACACTACTGGTTCAGTGCAAGTTCTTGAATATGTTTGCTGTGTGGCATGGAGTTCTCCAGAAACCAGTTAATGAATATTTAATGAGAGTAAAATAGTTTCAATGGGAGTAGTTTAAATATGGAGCAACTCTTTAAGCCAGGGTGAAGTAATATACTAGGGAAGAGGGAAAAGTTTCACATCAAAGTCATTGCTCAGCCTGTGTTTTTCTCTAGAATATTAAGTTTCAAAAAAATGCATAAACTTGATTCTTCAGGAAAATTTCTTTAATCTTTAGGAGTACTGGCTATTCTAAGATGTCATTCATGCTTTCTGGCTTCCATCTAAATTTACAAATTACATTGCTGAGAAATGCATTATAAGCCATGGTTTACTCTAAAGAAAACTCAGTTGGTTAAACCGTGCAATTCCTACTTTCTCAGAACTTATGCTGGCAAGATGGAGGCTTTAAAGATGATGAATTTAAAGATGATGGCTTTAAAGATGGAGGAATTTATTTTAATAGAAATTGGCCAAGGTATTTATTTTGTCAGTGAATAACATAAAACTGGTATCATCAGCACTGATCTTGGACATGCATATACACAATAGTCTATCTCCTACTAGCCAAAAATGATGGGTTTCAAAATAATTGTGCATGCTGTACTATATGTTATTTTTCACCATGTTTCAGGATATATTTGATTGTTTCTCCTATTGATAACATTTAAAAGGTGATCGATTTGTTAAATTGTATAAGGCAGTTTGAAATCAGGCCACAAGTAACATTATTTTGCTTAAACTTGTTTTAATTGCTTGGTCTTGTTTTATGCATTCCATATTACCACCAGGATACATGAGAGAAGCCTTATACTATACATATTCAGACTGGCTGCTGTGGAGGGATTACCAGCCCAGCTCTGACATAAAACCTTTTTTAGAATTTGCTGACTACAGCACTGTAGCCCAAACCCACTGGTGATGACTAGGACATTGGGAGACAGTTACCAAGGCAAAATTGTTAAATCTTGCTATGGCGCCTTAATAAATTCTCTTATAGTTCAATTGAAACATGTAGCTTTTACTAAATATGGTTCCCTCCCTCCACTCCTGGTTTTCACCAAACTATGGTTTATTTTGATTGCACTAAATTCTATTATTAAAACAAGACATATTGTGATTTTTTAAAAACTATTTTCCTTACTTGGAACTTCTTTCCTTATGTACTTGGCTTGGTTAAAATCCAGTTTTTTTCTAGATGTAAGGTTGATGCTGCATGGTGGTTCCTGTGCCTGCCACGAGAGGTCTCTTCCTGTGTGACAAATTGAAAACTAAGAGCCCAACATCCTCACTTTTGTGAGTGCTCTTTCAGGCTCAGGTTCACATTGCAATGCCAGGGAATCCTCAGACTTGAGAACAAATCTGCATGTGCAGATTGCAACAGTGATCAGAATCTGATCTGTAGTTTCAGAGTTGTTAGAGATCTGAACACAGCAAATGAAAATGATATTCCAGTCCTGAATTTAAGGTATATTCCAGTTGCCTTTTCAGTATCGCCTTTTCCTTTTTATGTGTTATTTCCTTGTTTCTTCACAAAGTGATGAGTGTGATGAGAATACTCTGTACTCCCTGGTCCAGTGTTCCTGCGCTAGGGTTTCAAACTTCTGATGTAATATGATGTTAAAGAGCTTATAATGTGATTTACTGCATTTTGAGACACCACAAATAAACATCATGTCCCCGTTGAGACACTTCATTTGCTCTTCCCTTTAATATAGAATTTTCAGTGTTTGTTTCTGGCATATGAAGAATGTGAGACTTAAGAAAAACAATGTCTTCTGGGATGTTCTGCAATAGCGAGCAAGTTTTTAATGAGCAAGGTGCATCTTTTTATGTCTCTAGTCTTTGGACTATCCACCACCTGCAAGGACAAAAGAGAAGAAATAGATAAGGAAAAATAAATGGAAATGTGTGGAAGACCAGGAGATAGCTGATAGAACCTAAGCATATTCTCTATCACTCTGTCACAACTCCAGATTTGTTGTGTAAAGTTATTAATGAGTTCAGTTTTTAGTACGGACAGTGAACTTCCTAGATAGATGAAATCTCTTAGGCCTTATGAAAATTTTGCTACATCCAGATTGGTAAAAAAAATTTTGTATTGAGATTGAGTAAATTATTAGTGGTGTGAGTACTATAGCCTGGAGCAGCAGCTCTTGGCATCCAATAGCTAGTAGTCAGATTTAATGAAAAAGAAAAGTTATTATCTTGTTTATATTAATTTTTCTTACACTTTATAGGTGGTAAATGAAGCTGTACTTGCTATCAGTAATGCAATAAAAAGGAAACAATTATCTTATGTCAAGCATATCCATGTTTCCTTTCTTCTTTTTTTCTTTTTTTTTTGCTTTCCCATGCTAGGCATAGGCAATGTCTAATGACTTCCAAAATAATCACAAAAAATTCATATGCTAAGTACAGTGGATCAGCAACATTTTAGATGGAGAGAAGCCAAAATAAGTTTTAAAGAAAAATACTGAGGCGGCAGCTTTGGGCTGAAAAAATAAAGAACCAACCTCTGGCAGGCTAGGAGTTAAACTTTTAATGTCAATAGTTGGCAAAATTCCCCTAGTCAGATAAAGGTACCATGATTTCAAAACACTGTAAACTATTTATGTTACCTGATAACATGCTTCATTTGACTCCCCTTTCCACACGCACTCCAGAGGGAATCACACAGAACCATATGGAGAGAGAAGCTGGACAATTTTGGCAGTCCTTCAAAACATATATAAAGTTTGAAAAAAAAGCACAGGTAAGGAAACAATTTGGTTATGCTCTCTTATTCCAGAATTACTTTATTTTGGTTTGTATGATTTAGTTTCTATTGCCTCTGGGAAAGTATTTTCCATCCATGAAAAACTAATTTCTGGTGTTCACACACAAATCTTGGTGTTTTCCCACAGCATTTAAAAGCTGCTGATCACTTTACAGTTTACTGTACATTTTACCTTGGGTTCTGCAGTTCCTCAAAGAGCCAATCTGGAACTTCTGTAGCCAGTTGCAGCCCCGACAGTGACTGCATAAAGCACAGACTGTGCAGTTATGTAGCCTAAATAAGGAATGTAAATGGCTTGAAATAGACAAGAATGCTCCGAGAGTTAGATGATGCCTTTTTTTTTTTCTGATCTGCTCAAGACAATTTCATCAGTGCTTTCTACCCAACAGCAGAACATACCTGAGTGGTTTTTTATCCGTTTTGAAATGAGTGATATTCTCCAAGTAAAAAACTTTACTTGGACAAATATTTATAAGAATTCTGCAAAAGCTTATCATTGCCATAGGACAATTGCTAAATTATACCAAAGACTGGAAGATTGCTTACAGATTTGTCCAGTCTCTAATTCTACCAACAGGAGAATGAAAACAAAAGTACAGTCATCCAAGAGTGCAATACACTGATGAATAGTAAATACCTGGGACACTGCCAGAGTGTTTCTAAAGAAGTATGTGTCACATATGTGGTCAAGAAATAAATTACATTTATCATTCACCTTTGCTAGTCTCATTCATCCATCTCTGCCTGGACTACCTTAAGCATTCCAAACACTGAGTTGCATTAAATCCTCTGTCCAAAACAAAAAGAAAAGAAGGAGTAGTAAGAAAACAATTTTCCTCTTCCCCTGAGCTGGTACAACATTCACCTTTCCCTGCAAAATATTGATATCCATTGCTGGTCACCTTTGTGATCATCAGCAGCAAAACATTATCTTGACCTACCTAAAACATCATTGACCAGTTTCCTGAATTTTTGGTGATTTATTTTTTGTTTGTTTTATAATTATTTTTCTGTATTCCAGACGAAGAAATCGGACAGAATAAACTAGATCTGGCAGGGACTTGATAGGTTATCTAATTAATCCCCTCTTGCAGTATTCTTTATATTGTTTTCTAGCACTGTTGTTGTTGTTGCTGTTGTTGTTATTATTATTACTATTATTATACTGTCAGTCTTCATGCATCAATATTTCTAGAAATGTTACATGAACTAGGATAAAAAGCTATAGACCACAATAGTCCTGTGAAACTACAGATCATTGATTCTTAGCTTTCTCTCTATATTTGCTCTTTTACACTGAGTTCAGTTTGATATCAGATACTTACTATGTTGGAATAAATCTCCTATCACTTGCTTTGCCTTAGCTCACCTTCACTTACATTTCCTCATTCCCTTACTTCCTAGCTGAAAAATGATATAAAGGTCATAAATATCTCCCAGCTTCTATTATCAGACTAAAGTTTCAGTGATCCAGAATCTCTGGAGACTAAGAAGGACTTCATCTGAGATCCTACGTTGAAAGCAAAAGATTTTGATCATTATGTGTGTAATTGTCTTAGGCTAAAAGATGTATTCCATCTTTCACAATCTTTTTACAATCATCCCATCTGAATTTTGAAGACAGACAAAACAAGGAACCTAACTAGAGTGAAAGGAATTAAAAATCCAGCAGGTCATTTCTTCATATCAGCATCACATCCTCCCATGTCTGTGAAACTGAGAGGAATACATAAGACAGAAGATTATGGTAGAAACTAAGGAGTAGGAATAGTTTAATAGGATTGTTAAGAAAAGTAGCTGAAGATTTATATTATTTGATAAACTTGCAAAAGCTTACATTCTAGAAGAGTGCAGACTTTGTATAAAACTTCTTTTGAGAAGATAAAAAAATATCAAGTAGTCCTAGCATGAAGAGTAACCTTTACAGAAGACATGTTCCCTGCCAACTCACTGCCTGTCCCACCTTCTCCTTCACTCTTTAGTTTGCTTCCAGTGTCCTGCTGACATGGTGACCTCTCTGACATGCTTTCTACTTCTGCTTCCAGGGCAGAAGCGACCTGGAATGGGGAGTGCAAGTGCCTTGTGCCCCCTCTGTGCTTCCTTGCAGTTGCATGCACACATAGAGTCCACCATGGATCACAAAATCCATTCAGTTTGGAAAAGACCTCTGGGATCGTAAAGTACAACCTCTGACCTAACATTGCCATATCACCTAGACCATGGTACTAATTGCCATGTCCAGTCTTTCCTTAAACACCTCCAGGGATGGTGATTCTACCACCTCCCTGGGCAGTCCATTTCAATGTCTGATCACCCTTTCATGAAGAAATTCTTCCTAGTGTCCTACCTAAACCTTTCCTGGGACAGCTTAAGGCTATGTCCTCTCGTCCTGTTACTAGTTACCTGAGAGAAGTGGACGACCCCAACCTGGTTACAACCTTCTTTCAGGTTGTTGTCGAGAGTGATAAGGTCATCCCTGACCCTCCTCTTCTCCAAGCTAAACAACCTCAGCTCCCTCACTTGCTTCTCATAAGAGTTGTGCTCCAGACATTTCACCAGATTCATTACCCTTCTCTGGACTTGCTCCAGTACCTCAATGTCCTTCCTGAACTGAGGGGCCCAGGATTGCACACATTACTTGAGGTGTGGCCTCATCAGTGCCATATCAGGATCCATCATTACTGAGGTCAATGCTCTGATACTTCTAAGTAAGAAGTTAAAAAAAGTGTTCTGGACCTCACTGAACAAGGGGAGCCAGTCTCATTCCAAAACTAGAATTAAATACCGCACTAGCTGAATTGTTATATTTAAAGAACAATGAAACCATTAATCACTACTGCTAAAATCCCAGGAAGTGGCAGATCTCAGCATTCTTTGATAAATACTAACCCAGACTCAAATTCAGAATTGTTTGTTAAGGCATTTTGCACAGGAAAGCAGGGTAGGGGCTCAACGAGGAACAGAGATGCTCTTAGAATTGGTTATCAAATCACACAACTTCAAACATTGCTTTTGTGTAATTCAAACCAAGAAATAGATGGTGAACAGCTTAAAAAAACCCACATTGGTAGTTCAAAACTACCCCTTAAAACATTTTAGAATAATGAAATGAGGATTTTTTAATGGATAATCTGGAAAATTAAATTAATCATTTGAGTAATTACTTTACTTTTCAAAGGCAAATCACCTATCCAGGTCTGTGGGAATTTTGCCTAAGTCCTCAGTAAATCTTGAGAAGACAGAGCCAATGATGCTGCTATTAGCATAAAATATCCTTGGATTTTTTATAAGTCACAACCAGAATTTATAAAAAATGGACTCCATGTGCTGTTATTTGTGGTACTGAAGGCACAGCAGTGGGTTAAAGGAGATGTTTCTAATAAAGCTCTCTCCAGCCTGCTATGAGGCTGGAGGATGTTCAGGCTGTATCCCACTGGGAATTTACATGTGGACCTAGAACCCCTCTGGGGAGACTTCTACTTTTGCCTGAAGCTAATTAGAATCCATGTTTTTTTAGTGAATTAAGGACAGTGATAGCCACTCACACTCTAATCGCAGTTAAGCCTAATGGACAGCCCACAACGGGCAGTTACCCAAAGTATCTACCCAGCAAATATTTTGACATTTTCCTCCATTTCACGTTTACCACTGAGCCCTCAGCAGGTGCTCCCATTTTGGAAAGGAAGTGCTAATGCCTCCATCCCTACTCTTGTTCTTGTTAGAATGCATCTAATTGTCATCTCACCTCTGGGAAAACAAAGACAGCAATTCAGGTTAATGCTCCTGAAGACTGGGATGCATGGCTAAGTGTATTAACACAACCAAGCCCAAAACATCGACACCTACAATAATATGATGAGAAATTGTAAGATTCCTTAGAAATACCATCACGCATAAAAAGTAGTTGACAAATGGTGTCAGAAAAAAGACTAAGAATAATGTGTGAAATTACTTTTCTCATGTTTGAAGAATATTTACTTGTAAAATTAAAATTATTTCATTTTTGTGGAACAAGCCTGAGTAAAGAAACACATGTTAAGGCCAGAGGATTGAGGCAAAGAAAAGTGAGTCTTGTTGCTCTAGCTGCCTTCACTGAAGAATAACACTTTTTCAACACTGAGTTGGGAGTGCTGTGTTCTAAATACAGACTGAGATATCCATATTATCTAACTGTAGGTGCCCACATTTCAGGCCCTGGGGTAAATCTGGACTAGTCATTCTTGTCTCTTAGCATCTGTAGAATGAAAAAGGATTTCACGGCATCATCTATCAAATTGTTTCAAGTACCTTCCCTAGGATGGGATGTTCTACACTTTGGATGTAATTGTTTTTCTCCATTGATTATAAAAGTCTTGGAAACTCTTTCAGTTGTGGTCTCTGACTTGCTATTTATTTCTCATATGTTATCAGTTTTCTTTAGGAAATCTGGTGTATAGTTACTGGTATGAGGGTATAGAGAGACCTGATACTCAAAACGCAGCTTTAGAGCTAAATATCATCTGTGGTAACATGCCTCACTGCAGTTACTCTGAGCATTTATATTTACACCAACTAAGAAACAGTGTCGAGATAATGTACAGCACAATTCAGAGCCTCAGAGGTCTGTGGTCACCATGAGAAATGTACTCCTTAATACTTCTGTAAAGTACAAGGCTATTATTCAGAAATCTTCTCTTTTTGATTTAACAGCTTATTCCCTTACAATGGATTTCAGGAGTTACTAATTCATTACACTCTAGAACCTAGAAACAGCTGGGAAGTAAAAAGCATGAAATCATATTTATTAGCTATGCTGAACTGCCTCTTTATAAAATAAACTTACAGTTTTTCTAAAGACAGATGTTTGACATTGCATTACTAAATGGTTTAGTTCCCAGAAAGGATTCATTGATTTATGTGATTCAAGGTTAAAAAATCAGCAAGAAGTATTCAAGCATCTATAGAAAACAGGTCATGGACTAAAGCTGACCATTGTATCATATTTTTAAAAAACAACTCTGCCTTATTTAGGTCCAGTAAACCTACACAAAAGTAGTTTAGAAATGTACTCTTTTTGTATGTGAAAAAGGACAGAGCAGGTAACTTCAAAAAAAGATAAATGTCTCTGAAACTTCATAAATATTCACTCTCTTGGCTTTCTCTCTCCCTTAGTAAAGTTAGGTATTGTCCCCAGAGACCAGACTATTGGCTTTTTGGGTCAAATCAAGGCAAGATTATGACATTGGAATACACTGGGCATAAACTCAATGTCAGTACTTTCAGTGTTTGTGAAATGGTCAATGAAATGAAAAAAGTCATTCTGCTTAGGGTAGTAATGAGATTCTGTGATCTGCTCCCTCAGTCCCTTCCACAATACCTCATTAAAAAGCTAAATGATACTGTGAATGAAAACCCTATTGCTCCACACTCACAAAGTCAGCTCTGTATTTTCATTGCTTTGGCTAGAGAGGCATTATTACATCCTCCTAAGTGAGGTGTGGAGTGGGTTCTATTTTGTTTGAGTTGGTTTTATTTTTGTTTCTGGTTTGTCATTTTGTTTTGTTTTTCTCATTATATGGATGCTATTGTTTAGACTCATTTGGATGAATAAGAGTACACAGACATGTCATAACGGTATCCTTATTATTTGGACCTGCTGTAATACAACTTTATGAAGTTTTTCATAAGTATTAAGACACCTCCATAATTTTCCCATGATATTTATGAGTAGCTTTTCACAATGAAGCAAAACAAGAGGTGATGTCAGACTTCATAGCTTTACCCTCATAGAGTTGACTCTGACAATCCTTAGCCTTGATTCAAAGAGTGGTCCAGTGTACACTTTAAACCAGCATAAAGTTGCTTCTAGTGAAGGGAGCACTCCCATCTTCTCTCCACACCCTCATTTCCTTTCCTTCCAGTCCTAGTCCCTCTCAGTGCCTCAAGTGATTGTGTAGCT
>NW_008688569.1:38773-41520 GCF_000695815.1 Acanthisitta chloris | reverse complement strand
TAGGGAAAATTAAATGTAATGTCAGCACAGATCATTTTCCCAGTTCATCTGATCACCAATGCTTTCATTATTCAATGAGGCAGAGAACAGGAGGATGGGGGTAGCTTGCTTCGGCCACTCCTTTGAGTGTTACGGACTTTAAAAAGAAAACTGTGACAGCTACAGTTAGAGGTACCCCCAGCTTTATTAAAGTAGATCAAATGCAAAAGAGGAATTCAGAATGTAAATATTTAATCTTAGTCAGAAATAGAATATATCTCAGTGTTCCCTGGTAAAGCACGCCAGTACTATTTCTTAGTCATGTGAAATAAATAAATAAAGTTTATGAAGTTCATATTTTTGTGGCTCTCATCTTTACTACAACTAGCTTTTTTCATCTTACTGTCCTTAATTTTTTCAATTCTTTCACTTTTGAATAGCCCTTTTGGAGTCTTTATTTCATTGTATATATTTTGTCTGTGTCATCATTATTATGAAGCGGTTAAAAACAGCACAAGTTACTTATTCCTATGTTGCATTTTGCTTGGAAAAGCTGCCCTTCATTACTTTCAGCATATGATTTTTCTGAATTTGTTTGATAAGAAATGATACTTGAACCCAAAATACATGAAAAATGCATGTATGATGAAATGAAGATGCAGTTTAAAGATAACCAAGAAATAAAGTACTGCCATGACTTCCTCATTTATGTTTTTGAATATATTGAATAAATTCTCTTAATTTGGGTTAAATCCGTTCAGGAGACCCAGGCATCTTTGTTGTCTAAAACACTCAAATACATCCCAATATAATTCAGAAAGAATAAAGCTCCAATTAAGGACAATGAATAAGTAGAATAGTTTCTTACAGAATAGTTTGATAGCAATATAGAAAGCTGGTTCGTATTCACTTTTTCAATGAGAATGTACATCAGTCTTTGGGTTTGTTTATGCAACACCTCACACAAAAATGCGAAACACTGTAATGTTTACATACACTGTAGTGTGTTTCTCAGCCCACTGGGATGGAATTATGATGACAAATAAATGGTAATGAATGATTTTCAGTCTTGATATGGCAGCTCACATGGTCATATATGAGTTGGTATTTTACCTTAAAATGATGTTGAGCACTTTGGTACCAAGGCAAAAAAAACCCAAAACCACAAAAGCACTCATAGGTAAAATTTCCAGTATGCAAACAAACGACCTCCTGAATGCCAAATTAGCCAAAAAATATAGGATGACAAAAATGTTACTTTGGATAAAGTGGAAAGAGATTTTTTCAGATTTTTTTTGGACAAAATTAACAAAAACCAAATGAAAACAAACCCACTTCAAACTCACCATTTCCCCTCAAAAATACCCGGTCAATTTTCAAATAAAAATGGTGTTTTGAACTAGAAAAATATTTACGATGTGCCTTGAGAACATTGTGAAATTCCAGAAAGAAACATTTAAGACAAAGCGACAGTCTAACACTTTCAAGTTTTTCTCATCCCTGTTTTAGCCACCCTGATTAGCAAGTTCCTCAATGCATCCATGAACAACCTCAGCTCCCCAGAAACTCAGCTTTCAGAGATAGATTTATTTTGTATTGAAAAATTGAAGTCTGTTGTTGAATCTGGATCACAACTAAAGATCTCATAACTGTGAATTTGATGTTGCAACCCTGCAACAAGTTTTTAATCTCAATTCATTCAGTAGGAAGGGAGAGTTTGAGCCAAGAAGTCTACACATTTTAGTTAAAAAGGAATTGTTACAGAGATAACATATAACAATGACATGGTTTTATTTTCCATTTCATACTGCTTCTTAGGAATGTTATAGCTACCTTATTGATAGCATATTATTGGCTGTTTCTTCCAAATATAACCTTGTATATCTTACAAATCTGGCAATATATATATTATATTAAATGATTTACATTACCTTGAGAAGATGTCATTGTACAAATTGACTGAGTAAAAGTTCATGTAGGTCATTGGCTACTTCTGTGAATAAAGACAATCCCCCAAAATGGATTTTCAGCGAGAATAGTCACAATCAAAATTTAGAATTTTTCTCCCCATTAACATTCTTTAATAGTCACTAAATGCTATACTTTAAAAAAATTAATTTCTTAGAATAAACACAGACTATTTATAAAACCACTATTTGGATGCTTAAAAATTCTGATGACAGCTGTAGAAGCTGTTTATAATATTTAGAAAAGCTGCTGTAAATGTGAAGAAGCACATTTAGCCAAACAATAAACCATGGCTACACACCCATGGACCAAATTATATCGAATTTCTTTTAGATTCAGTCATTAGAAGGAATAAGTAGAATCTTCTCACTTAACCTTTGCACTTCTGATCTGTAAGTTTTATTTCTATGAATAAATGTTACTCTTCAGGTTGAAAGGAATAGGAGTTTTCTCATTTCCTGATAATTGTTTTTGACTTTACAACCTATAAAGACTGGTTGAGATATTTTTGAAAATGGAAGAAACTAGACAGTACTAAAGGTGGTCAGCAGATAGCTTGCAGTTTGGATCAGATTATCTGTCTCCCCCTGAAGTGGTGTGATTAGGATGCTGTAGCCTAAACAATCTGTCTCTGCAACCTGCCAATTTGCCTGCTGTAAAAACATTGAAGGTGAGTCTCTGAAGTCTCTGAAGGTCACTGGAGGATAGACAGAGAACAGTGGAGCACTGGCATCTATGGGACCTGCAAGGTCCTGAGAATGCTGAGGTCTCAGCTTGTGGCTGATGGACCACAAAAATTT
>NW_008688569.1:0-38756 GCF_000695815.1 Acanthisitta chloris | reverse complement strand
CTACATCTTTCTCAAAAGAAATATTGACTATTCCACTCCTTTGCTGACAACTTCCCATGACCCTCCTCTCTATACTACCCAATTACTCTGCAAAATATTACACTGAAGTTCTCTAGATTGCTGTGTGGAGAATCCTTCCATTGGATATATCTACCCTAGTGCAAAGTGGTATCATTCTGAAAGTGAAATCTTGGTTGTTTGGAAATCAGTGTTAAACCTCACATTACCTTCACAGAGGATGAATTTCACCCTGCAGACTACACTGAAACTGGTTGTACTTCCTTTTTTCTGGGACAATATGATCTGTAACTGTAGGCAAGTTACAGTCTTCTCTTTCTTGCTTATCAAAAAAAGTAAGGGTAGCATATATTATACATTATACATTTCCATTCTTATTATCAGTTTACATGCATATTGACAACAGAGTCCTAACTGATCATAGTATTTTAAGCACATGTTTGAACTTAAGCCACCGGAAAGCCAATTCTCAAACAATTTGCCGAACTAACTTCTTTAAACACATCATAATGGCTATTTTTTTTGGATCCAACTTGGCATGTGCTGCGTTGGAGAGGGCCAAATTTCAACTGTACTATTACATTTCCCTCCTTACAGAACAAAAATGTTTTTTCTGAGGTTTTAATGCGCAAATGAACTAAGACAAAATTTTTCCAGACAAAATTGATTCAAAATTGAAGGTAATCAGATTTGACAGAATTTGGCTTGATATGAAAATCTGGACATTTGGCTAGGAGAACAATATTTAGAAGAATTTGCCATTCATCTAAAACCAATAAAACACAGGACTGACAGTGGAAGTATTTGGGAAGGAAGTAAGAATGTGAATATTGCAACAGCATGATTGTTATCTGTTTCATTTCTTGCATGGACACCCTTATTTATGTTCCTAGGTGTAGTTTAACTGATTCCATCCCCAAAGGGAGAATAAAAGAATCTATTCACAGACGTCATCTGGTGCTGAACCACTATTATGGAATTATCATTGTAGTCTATTTTGCTTTGCATAAAAGACAGTCTCATTTCTTATATGCTGGAATAAAAATGGTTTTGTTTCACCATTTCCTCTGTTGATCGAGATTTCTGTGCAGAGTTGTGGGATGTTATCTATGTGAATCTACAACACTGAAATGTTCAATGCTTCAGAAAATTTGAGACTAGGAAATCTGTGTGTCTTTTATCCTCTGAATATGATTAATGATGCTTTGTGTTTTGCAAGACATTATTAGAAACAGAAGCCTATGACTTCATTGTCTCCGACAATGACTTTGAACGTGGGGTCAGTTATTCCACTTTTACATTTCTTTGCAAGATTAAAAGAAAGTAAAAACAATTGCATTGGGGGTGGGGGTGGGGGACAACTTTACACAGATGTAACGAAGCAGGATACACACACGTTTTCAATATGCTTCTTCCAATGAAAATTCATCTCATTCATATGATACTGCTGGTAAGCAAACACTAGTGACAGGCAAATCTAGCCATCAGGAAAACATACTGGGTTCAGGATTATCTCAAGTACCACATGCTAGAATTGTTGAAAATGTTAAAGAAAAGGTTCAGAGTTTGACTGAGAAAATTGCAGGTAACATGCAAATTTTTGGTTTCATTCCTGGACATTCAGTGATGGGCAGGAAAGTTATCAGGCAGAACTGAAACAAAGTGTGCAACAGCAAGAATTTATTAGAAAATATTAGAGAGCTGTTAAATATTTTCCTTATTTTCACATAAAATGTTAGAAAATATTAGAGAGCTGTTAAATATCAGTACTTCCTTATTTTCACATAAAATGCACTACTTTCACAAGTTGAATGTGCTATACATTTATAAAGTTTATATGCAGTATTGTTTAAAGTGCTGAAAACGCTAGATCTTCCTTTAATACCTAAACAGGAAATTATTTGCTCTTTTTGAGCTATTCTGTTCATCTGTGATGCATTATTTTATTGAATTTCTGCAATGTAAGGATTTTTTTTTTCTGATATCTTCACCTTTCATGAATGTCAACAACATTCCCATTGTACTAAAAGCCCAAAGGGGGAACTGAAAGCCTCACAGAAATTAATGGGAAAATACAAAATTATTTCAGCAACGTTGAGGTTTTGCTAAGTGAGGCTGGGAATATGGTTGCAATAAAACCACCATCACTTTGACCATTGACAGAGGAATGACTATTATCTAACACTGGCAGTTTTCTGCTTTCAGAACACTCATTCAGAGAAGTCACTAGAAAATCATGGTAGTTTGTCATCTGGTTCTGTTTATCACTGTCTTTAACTAACTTTGTTGTAAAAATTGGTCTGTGGAATGAACCTTCCCATAACTGGCTAGAATAAATATGAGGCTCTGTTACACAGCTATAAATTCATCTTGCATATTATCAAGACTCCTTTTTTGAGGTCTTCTCTGACCTTTTAGTGTTTCAGTGGCATTAAATGATATTGTAAACAGGCAGCAATGTAAAATCAATTTTGTTCAGGATATGGGCAATGAAGGGGTGGAAAAGTCAGTAAATATTGAATTGGAGGTTCTTATATTTTGGTTTTCTCTGCCTTAACCTGAAGACTTTCCTGTACTGTCTGATTCAACACAAATCTAAAAATTTTCCTGTAATCTGATATACTTTTCAATTTTTTCCCCATCCCCATGATTTTAAAATGGGATTTATATCTCTCACCATTGGTTGCTCAAGAATCAGATAGGAATCATTCTTACATAGTTCATACTAACACTGAAACACAAGACTTTCTTCATAGTTAAGTCTTGAAAATGAATTAAAACAGTGCAGAATAGCAGGACTCTTTTTATTACTGTGCAGTTGAATAACAAAGAATGGATTACTAATTGGAAGGGTAATTTTACCAGTTGGACTTTTGGAAAATGGGATTTTGGTTCTTACATTTGCAGAATTTTTGGCCTGTCTGATACAAAGACAAAAGAAAAATATCTTTTTTTTTAAAAAAAAAATAAAGCAATTTGCACTGTGCTTCATGTCACACTGGAATGTGCATCATGAATCTTAATATTGCTGCTGAGGGGTCCCCACCAGCCTGTGGACATTCCTACAACTAAGGCTCAGAATTGCTTTTTGCACCACTGCAGTAAGACTAGATAGAAGGTAGATTTACACAGATCCTTTTACAGTTTTCTAAAAATATACAAATATCTGGAAAAATTCACAAGAATATTTTGCCCTGACATATATGTATTTTCTTAAATAGGAGAGATGCAAATGTTTTCACAAGGAGCAAGTAAAGGGAGGTGTTATATTTGCCAAATAAAGATGAAAAAAAAAAAGCAGCTCTTTAAGTGTTGATCAACTTATGCTTTTACTTTTGCTTGTGTAAATAAAATGCTTTCCATTATAAACAACGATTTTATTATCTAGTCAGAAATATATGGCTGCATATATCATATTGCCATGCTTTGATACATGTACATGTCTTTTATACACACAAAGATATATAAAAGTATGTAAAATAAATAAAACATATATGCATGAGCATAAAAGATAATTTTCTTGAAAGTCTTGACATAACTGTGTGACTGTTATCCCCTGATGGATTCTGCACTTACTTACCAGTAGTATAAATCTCAAGAAGTCCTTTACTCCATACAGTAATAGAGCTGATCTAGTTTTAGTTTAACCAAGAGCAGGCTTCTGTCCATTCTTCCTGGTTTCTCTTCATAATCAGTTTCAGAGAATTACTGTTCTAATGTTACATACACCTCACTGGTTACCAGGCCACAACTTGACCTTAAATTTGTATGAAAAATTAAGTGGAAGGCAGACGATTGAGCTGTGGTTTCTTTCAGTTTCATATCATTGCCCTTGCATCTGGCCAGGGGAAAAAAAAAAAGTAAAAAAAAAGCAGCTGCCTGATACCATAATGTCACTTTTAAGTTTTACACTGAAAAAGCACTAAGCAGGGCTTATTCAGAGTCATTTTTCAGCCAATTCTTCTTCCTGGAAATGTGATGATGTGAAGACAGACAGAGCTGAGGGAAGAAACAGTCCAAAACCCATCTCCCTCACTCTATTATTACGAATCACCCCTGTTATAGAAGGAAAACTACACATACCCAGCATGCTTCAAAGAAGGAAAATGATGTGACAAAGTCATGAAGTTAAATTAAACAGATCTGATCTACACAACCAGTTTCATGTCCGCATATTTTTCCTTTTAATTAAAAAGTAGCTTGAGACTGTTCTTACAGTATGTGACATCAAGTTAATAGAGTTAATCAGATTGTAATTAAGTAGCACATCTGTCCAAAAGAACTTCATAACTTGAGTTTGGTTGATCAAGTTACTTGAATTAAGGATGTTTCTGTAGGGCTAAAGTAAAGCTAGCTTATAAATAAAAAGCACTTCGAATTGAAGTGTGTACAGCGTTTCAAATATGTGCCTTAGCAACAATTGCTTTAGGATTTTAAAACATTTTTATTTCAGTAAGTACATTTTAAGGTTAGCTAGATACTCATACAAGCATATGTAGGTTCCAGGATTAGACAACGCACAACCTTAAGAATGAGACTTCTTGATTCTCAGTTCATATATTTTCTCTTTTGTAGTATGCAAATATTACACCTCTGAAATAAGTGCAGAAAAGTTATTAAATAGCGCATTTCCTCTAAGCCCTCAGTGAGGCAGATGATCTGTCAAATACGTCATGGGATATCTATATAAATGTGGGCAATTAACTGTGGACAAAATATTCACTGCTGCATGGCTGATGCATTAGAACTGTATTACTGGAGCTATAATGTGGCACAAATCAATTTGTGTTGACTATCTCTGGTTGTAACATAGCTCTCTAGGCCTTTCCTAGTAAAATTTTTCCTTTTTTTCTCTTTTTTTTTTTTTTCCTTCCCAGCTATTATCTAGTTCATTGACTTTCAAAACACTACTGACCTTCAGACTTTCTCACATATCAGCTTGTAAAACATTTAACTGATCTGACTGAAAACAATGTAAATACTGTGCTCCACAGATTCATGGACCTCAGTGTTCACACACACATATCCCAGTGCAGAACCAGTGACTTGTGTCTTTTTGTTCGCTTCTTCATTCAGGGCAATCAGTATTGCCCTATTACCCACTTTTAGGATAAATTTGAATCTCGTAGTATAAATATATACTTGTAATACACAAATAATTAAGATGACTTAACGTGAAAACACTGAAGCAATGAAACTTCTTGTTTCAATAAACATCCACATTCTTTTCCAATGTATGTGTTACTGAAATTTGAAGAATAGAAAATTAGAAAAAATGTGGCTTTGATTAAAACCAATTGTTTTTTATAGTTTGGGTATGAAAAGACCTACATAATCAATAAGTTTCAGAGCAATGGTTAGTTATTAAATTCATTCAGATGCAGAAAAAAACCCCAGGAATATTAATCACCACTGGGCAAGAGATCCTATTTATTTGCTAGAAACATTATGGATTTGATGTGTGCTAGTGTGCTTGTTAATGAGAGATCCAAATTAATTTCAGCTGATGCCAGGAAAATAACATGTTCAACATTGTTGAGTCATACATATGTGAGGAATATCATTGCTGTTTTATTAGACTGTGAAATTACTACTCACTCTTACGGAATAATAAAAAATATATTATGGAAAGGGTCTTTATGCAAAAAGCTATAAACGATAGATATGTTTTATACTGTTGGCAGTAATATTCCCTCTAAATGCATACCATATAGCACTTGAGTTTGAAATGAAGGAATAGTCTGCCCAGACTAAAAACCATATGCTATGGCTAATGCCCTGTGGAATTTGCAAGCAGACTTTCATTACAATTATTCCTACTTCACAGCATTATGGAGGAGAATACAGCAGTGGATGTCAGGATTCAAAGTACTATGATGTAATTTAGATATAAAATTCTAATTCTTTAATTTTTTTTGGTTTAATAAGAACGCAAGTATTGTTCACAGGAGAGATAGAGACTTTAATTACTTCTATTTATCTAACTGTTTCTCTAGAAAGAGTCTCAATATTGCTTCATTTGGGAAAAAAAGATCAAATTTCAGTTTTACCTGGGGAAAGAAACCTGTGGAAACACAATTTAAAGAATGTTTTAGTATCCTCAGTAAGCTCAATATTCTATATGATAAAGAAAACTGAGCAAGGTTTTGGAATTACAAAGTGGTAAAATTTGCATTTCCATTATTTATTGTATAAATATATTTTAACATTCAGTTCATACAAATCACTAAAATTACAATATTATATCTACAATTTTGCTGGCAATATATGGAAAAACACAGAATAAATTCTGTAACAATTTTAATGAAAATAAAATTTAATAAAACACACATACTTCAGGAATTATCACTTGTATCATGTATTTCAACTCCATTCAACTGCTTTGCTACACTCAGAGACAGGATTAAGAAAGTTGCTCCAGCAAAACTTTGTAATTTATGTGAAATGTTGGATCTTCAGAGCTCATGGAAAAACTGGATTAAAGTTTTCTAAAAAATGTCTTAAATTTATCTTTTAAATAAAATTTTATGCATTGAATAAACCAATTATGTTACATAAATGTCTTCATGAATTTCATTATTGTTTAATTATTTTACATTATCTTATATAATTTCCTGTCTAGTTAAAAGTCACAAATAATCTGAATTTTCCAAGTACTGTATTGATTTTGTTACTCAGTGAATCCTAAGCTGAAAATGAAGTAGTCAGTCAGTTTCAAATAGCCTAACAGTTCTGAGTAAATGGAAGCTGCTCAAGCTATATCTTGATAGATATTTTCTTCATGTTGTGGTAAAGATAAACTCCATCAGATCTTTCTACAGAATTAAAATTGTTTTATCCAAGTGGTGCTCTACAAGAAACATGGATGTGGTCTATAGAAAGTACTTATCACTTGTGAAATTGTTTTAAAACTCTCCATTCTTAAGAGTTTATAGGGTGGGTTATTTTTATCCTGTATCTATTTATTAATGATATAATGTTATATATAAGGATTGTAATTTATTGGCAATTACAGGATAGAACAGAATTCACAGAAATATTCATATCCTTCTGCTCTATTTATTAAGATTTTTACTTCAAGTCATTAATTTCCTTTTTTAGTTAGTCATAGAATCCCTCACTGCTGAAGTACAGAGACACAGACACTAAAAATGGTAAATGTGATAATGTCAGGCCTTTACTGGTGTTTTCTGTCATGTAGATCTGCTCTCTGAAAGGTTAGATGGCAGCATATATACAACAGTGGCTATTCTTCCATGGGAAATGTTACTGAGCAAAAGGTACTGTCAAGATATATTAAATAAAACAAAAAAGCCTGCCATGAAATAACACATTAATATCAATGGAAAGTGTCTTATTTTCAATTTGATGACTCAATATGGTAAATGTAAATCAAGTGTGTAGTTTTGAAGTTAGTCTAGCAATTTTCTTCCCTAGCATTTACTTAATTACAGGGTCTTAAACATTTTGATTTCTGGATACCATTCAGTTAGTATTAGGGTTTATTTTGGTTTTCAATTTAGAGTAGCAATAGCTCCTTACTAATAGTTCCAAGCTTTCCTTTAAAAAATTCAACCTGCATCCAGAAATCCCTTCAGAAGCCTTTGTTAGAAACAGTAAGGGGCAGGATTGACAGGAAAAAAATGTAAAGGTTTAGAGCATGAATGTAAGATGATGTTGATGTAAGAACATCCAGTTAACCAAGGCAGCTTGCAATGTGGAGCAAAATGGGAACCATGAAAGTTCAAGCTTCACTTTGAAAGGAATTTTACAAATTGAATTATTTTCTGACCCGATGGGCATGCTGCCATCTTGCATATAACACCCTTTCCCTTCAATTCCATTCAGTAGCAGGATTTAAGATCCACTCACATCACTAAGTAGCCCACTTCTAGTTTTTCCTTTTTGGTTTTTTATTCCTCCAAGCAACACAGGTACAAGGGTTTATCTCTCCTTCTGAATTCTTTTCTGCAGACCTCCTTTCCCTGGAAAGCTGCTTATGAGAGACACACCAAACCAAATGTTGTGTGGGTGCCTGGGTATTATTAACATTTGGTTAGATAAAAAAAAAATCTATTCAGGCTTAAATTTGAGGCTTGGCTTAATGAACTGAAATGCTTCTTTAAACATACATATTTAAAAGATTAACTAAAAAAATGCTTGTTTCCCACCAGATTAAACCACATATCTGAATAGTCTGGGTATCCTGTGGAGCTATTTGTGTACTAGTTAGCAGTGACTGACAGGACTACCCAGTGTGCCAATGTATCTCTTGTTTTTGGCTTATCAGATAACTCGTGAAATTTAACACTGATGGTGTCAGATTCCTATTTACAGTATTGTTGGGTAAACAAAAACTGCATAGGATTGTTTGGGATTTTCCACTCGTTTGAATTCTTAATTTGTCCTTTCTTGTAATGTCCCTGTTTCTAATTAACAGCATTTAAGAGGGGCTTAACTCTCTTTTTGCCTTTATCAAACAGACCATGGACAGTTTTAGACGCGAGAGGAGTTTTCTAATGTAATTACAATTTATGCCACAGAAACATTACAAATAAAAACATACAATGATATTTTTTCCTTTCTTCCAAGCTTAGGTTGACTACTCCAATAGAAATAATTTGTATATGAAACAGCTTTGTACTGTGTGGAATGAAGTTTGTATTGTGTGAAAGGGTGTTTTTGACAGTGTAGAATAATTCAAAAGCCTCCTAATATCTCAAACATCTATACTGAAAATTCCAGCATGGGTTGGGAATTCTCAGTTTTGACTCTACAAAAATAGGAAGATTTATAAATTAGTTCATTTTGCTAATGAAATTAACTCACTTTACTTTAGATGAAAGCAAGCCAAGTAACCTAAAGAAATCCAAACATAAATTAGCTAGTTTGAATTTCTCACCTTAGTAAATAGTAAGAAACATGAACTTCCAGAGAAATTCCATCTCAGAAATATCTTTCTAAGCTCTATTATTTAGGCAACAGTGTGTGACAAGTTCTTTATGATTTCCTATTTATGATGCTATTATTAAAATATAATATTTGGTATTGTGTATGTCCAAGATAGCACTAAACTTGTTCTTCTGTTAGAAGAAGCAATTATCCTCCAAACTTACTCATGCACAGAATTCTTATCTGACAGATTTGTCAAATATCTAAAGTTTACAGAGGGATAAGGTTTGAGACTACTGAAATTCACTGATCTTATCAGACTTATCTCCTTTGTTGTTTTGTCAGTTCCTCAAACTTCCATCAATTATCCCACACTAAAAATACTAAGATAAGTCTTAATTATTACAGAAATGGAATCTGACAGACATAATATCCTCTACTATGAATTACTGAAAATTTACTTTCATATATTCTAAATAGGATTAATAAATTATAAATAATCAAACAAATACTTCATATTACATTTGCCCAATAGTAATAAAAAAATCTAGAAGCTATAAAACTATGGAGTGCTTTCTTCTGAAATAAACAAATTGTTGAATTTAAAATGAAATTCTACAATTTCCATTCATTTGCATTATCTTGTCCTGAAATCTGAATCTATATATAATTAAAGTATGGCTCTAGCAGGGTGTCATGATTTGACAAGCAATCCCTTTGTATTGTAAATACTGCAATGAGTAACATGGTGATGGAATGAAATAAAGAAAGATGGCTACTGGTGACCTATTGCAGGCAGACAGGGTGGATTTAGGATTAGTTTTCCAAAGACCTTACTGAGTTCATTTTTCTTATAAGTTAAGCCATCAGCTGACATTCATCTGGAATGACGTGTCTCAAAGTTCTGGTGAGATGCTCTCTGTACTTTTGCAATGTAGGAGCAGTAATGGACTGCCTTTATTAAAGCATCTAGAATCCTCACACTGAACATCTTAGGGAACTCAGTTCAAAGTACTTGAATAATACATAGTACATGAACTACATGAACCTTTCATGACGCAGACTTTGCCCTCACTAACTGGTTGTGTTTCTTTATCTTGCAAGTTTACTCAGGTTTGAAAAATGCTATTTCAGTAAAGCAATAAATGTTAAGATGGGAATCTTGTAATATCCTTGGGAGAAGTATCAGCTTAAGCCAGATTCACTTATACCATATATTTTTATCTTATTTGCATGACTATCAAATGTGAGTAACTGTTGTGGGTCATCACTGGTAGGCAGCTAAGCTCCCCACAGCCACTCACTCACCCCACAGAGGAATTCAGGAGAGGACAGAAGGGATAAAATTCATTGATTGAGATAAAGACAATTTCATAGATAAATCAAAGGCAAAAGCTGTGCCCCAAGGGAAAACAAATAATTCATTCACTGCTTCTCATTGACAGGCAGCAGTTCAGTGCTCTCCAGGAAAACAAGGCTTCAACATGCGTCACAGTTTCTTGGGAAGACAAATGCCATAACTTTTCCATTCCCTCCTCTTTCCTCCAGCTTTATTGCTATCACAACATCATGTAAGACTGAACACCCCTTTGGTCAATTGGGGTCAGCTGTCCTGGCTGTGTCCCCTCTCAACTTTTTGTGTACCCCCAGCCTCCTCACAGATGGGGTAGTGTGAGGGGCAGAAAAGACCTTGACGTTGTGTGAGCGCTACTCAGCAATACCTGAAACAGTGGTGTGTTATCAACTGTGTGGGCAAAAATTCCAAAACATAGCACTATACATGCTGCTCTGAAAAAAAATTAATGCACTTCCAGACAAAACTGGTACAATAACAAAATCACATCACAGGAGATACTCCTCTAGGCAAAAGAACTAAGAACTCTTTAAAGTTAGAATAAAACCCAGAAAAGCTTCAAGAAGTCTGTGATGAATTCTTCAAAATACTTCAAAACTAAAATTTCATCCACATCAGGCAGAACCAAACACAGGGTACCAAATAGTGATGACAACCTAAGTTAATATGGCCCTCATGTAACAAATTATGGAACATAATACAAAGATTAAAGTATTCTCTGCTGCCCTCTATTAAATTATAGGAGCTTGGAAAGAAAAAGCTAATAAAACATGACTTCAAAAGAGAAGTAGATGTACAAAAAGAGGAATAAACAATTTTCTAAATATGTAGGAAGGAAATTTTGGGCACATGAAGTGAGTCATACCATTTACTCGCCTACCAACCTATCCATTCACATAATACAGCTTTCATCTATTTTAATTTCTCTTTCTTCATATGGGTTTTCTAAATAAACTGCAAACTGATTAGCTGAGGATAAGAGGTACTCAAAGGTGTTGATACCTTTCTGAATTGCCTGACAAAGGCAGAGTAGGGCAGAGATTTTCAAAAGTGAGAATTACATCCACATTATTAATGTTGCCAATGTTTATGTGGATTAACTAAATAATAAGAAAGAAAAAGTATAAAATGTTCCCTTACAAATCAGAAAACAGTGTAAAGCTTCCATGAGATAATATGACTCAAGTTGAGCCACTCTTGCTCTGGAAATGTTACTCTGGCTGAAATGAACAATGGTGGCAACATAAGAACATGGTATTTATTTTTTTTTAAAACTCAAACCCCTGATTTGGGGATTTTGTTTCAAAATTTCATTTTCTAAGCTCTAACTCTTGGAGATTTCCTGTAATACCTAAATGAAATTAGAAAAGGAATACCACAGAAAGGCTGTAAGAACTGTACTAAGCAGGAGTATTTCTATATAACTCTGAAGTCACGCCTATAGTGCTGTTGCTTTCCTTGTGATTATGTAAGTCTAGGAATCTGAGTGACTACAAAGCCTGAAAACAGGACAATTTTCTGGTAAGACACTGTCCATTGTTTAGATATGTAAATCCAAACTGGTTTGCAGTGAAACACATTATTTCATGCTTTGCATAAAACATAAGTGTTATAACAAAGCTATTCTGATTTTATATGTACAATGGGAAACTGTGCTTAAGGGAAAAATTCAGTACCTTGTGAAAGTAGCAGGTAGTGATAACTGTTTTCATCCCATTCCCTTCTCAAGCAGCCAGTTATCTTCAATGTATGTCTTTCCATGCTGCAGGAGTTGTCTTTTCAATGATCTCTACACACCAATAACAATATTTTAATTCTGTCAGAAAGCTTGGACAATTTTGCAAAACTTTAAAAAATATTTTTAGTCCTAATTTTATCTAGCTTCTGACAGGCAACCAAGTTTAATATTAAATAGCATGCATAGAAGACAGCGGTTAGGAGTACTCTAGAGTTTTAGAATGCCTAATATTGTGCAATTTTTCTTTGCTACATATTCATGGAACAATTGCTAACATATGGACCAGAAGGTCCTTAGTGCTAATGCAAATTTTAATTCATCTGAGGATCCTTCTCACTTTGGAATCATATATTGTCTATAGTGGCTTTATACCATACCAGCTCCATGACTCCAAGACCTGAAGAAACAATGGCTACTTCAGGTTTACACATCTGCTGAATTTAAGACTGATGAGAGCCTGTTCTTTGGGTGAAGTTGCACAGGTTTGCTCATTGACTTCAATGAGAAGAAGAGTAAGTTTAGGCTCCAGATTTCCTTCGACTTTTAACTGTTAATTTACTATATCAAACAAACAGATTGCATATATGGACATGAGGCTTAATAGCACTGAACTCTTTGAAGCACACAAGATGATTGTTAATAGGTTAAAGGCTCCCTACTTCTGTCTTCTAGCTACTAAAATCTGCAATTACAAAAAAGGGCTTGATCTCCAGAAACCATGCCTTGTTAAATTTCCTTAGCCGACAAGATGGTACTGTGTAGCATTACATGTGGTTACTGTTAGTCACATCCTTGCTGTAAGTTACCATAGTGTAGCTAAGGTAATAAGATGTGACAAATGGCAGCATGGCAAGTCATTCTGTGTAGTTTCCTTTGGAATGTAAAAACTATCAAAGAGACTTATGCTGCATTTCACTAGCCATTTGCTCAAGGATGCAATGAACAACCATTAACTTGAATTTGAGCTGCACTGACCTACAAAGAGAAAAGGGAAGATCCTAGGGAACTGCAAGAAATCTGTTAGGGAAAAATGGTGAAGCAAAACATATATATTTTGGGTAATTTATTTGGATACAATTACTTCAAAAATAGACTTAAATGTTGGGTTGTTTTTAAATCAAACCCTAATTTTGCTATTTAGGCCTGTGAAACTCTAGGGTACAGTTGCAGTTTTCCATGAGGTGAGATTTTGCAGCTGAGCATGTGCAAAGCCAACAGCAACAAAATGATTCTATTGTTTTGCAGTTTTGACCTTCAAAAATAAGATTGTCAAAGTAGGAAACTGTACACCTACATTTTCTCAGCACAGATGCAGTGTGGGCTTCTTTGTTTTGATTTACTGATTCTGGTAGATTTTATTAACTGCCTTATAAACTGCTGTTACTCCGGAGGCTGGAGGGAATAACTTTCTTTTGTAAGTAAGAGGAAAACACACAGAAGATTTTAATGACAGAAAGAAACATTTCAAGGAGCCTTTCACAGCTGTGTGGCTTCCCATAGATTATAGAACTATCAGAAATAGCTGTAGGCAACAATTGACTTCACTGATTATTGGGAGTGTGGAAAAAATGTTAAAAACCTCAAAGTTCAGTGGTATTCTGGTGTTTGTATACAGCAAGATAAAACAAGCAAATTGTAATTATTTGGGGAATATTTTTTAACCTTGTTTTTAAAAGAAATAATGAAAATTTTTGCTAAATTTATTTTCTGACTTCTGTTATATAACCCAAATAGGCTTGGATTTTACAAGACCATGTGATGGCAGATATCATGGTATTATAGAATCACAGAATGTTAAGGCAATGAAATGGATCTTGAAGATCATCTATTCCCAAACCCCCTGCCATGGGTAGAGACACCTCCCACTAGACCAGATTGCTCAAGGCCTTATCCAGCCTGGTTTTGAACACTGCCAGGGTTGGGGCATCCACAGCCTCCCTGGGCAAACTGTTCCAGTGTCTCATCACCCTCACAGTAAAAAATTTATTCTTAATATCTAACTTAAATTTCCCCTCTTTCAATTTTTATCCATTACTCCTTGTCCTATCATTATAGTTCCTAATGAAGAGTCCCTCTCTGGCTTCAATATAGGCCCCTTCAGATACTGGAAGGTCATTTTGAGGTCTCCACACAGCCTCCTCTTCCCCAGGCTGAACAGCCTCAGCTTTCTTAGCCTGTCTTCATAGAGGAGGTGCTAAGCTTCGTGGCCCTCCTCTGGGCTTTCTCCAACAGTTCCATGTCCTTATGTTCCCCCTGGGGTTGCCAGAACTGTATGCAGTAGTCCATGTGGGATCTCACAAGAGCAGAGGGGAAGAGTCACCTCTTTTGACCTGCTGGCCACAATCCTTTTGATGAAGCTCAGTACACAGCTGGCTTTCTGGGATGTGAGTGCACACTGCAGCTCATGCTGAGTTTTTGATCAACTGTCACCCTCAACTCCTACTCTGCAGGGCTGCTTTCAATGACTTCTCCACCCAGCCTATAGGTGTGTCAGGGATTGCTGTTAGCCAGGTGTAGGACCTTGCACTTTGCTTTTTTGAACTTCATGAGGTTTGCACCAGTCCACTTCTCAAGCATGTCAAGGTCCCTCTGGACAGCATGTTGATTGCACCACAGCTTGGTGTCATCAGTGAATTTACTGAGGGTGCACTCAATCCCACTGTCCATGTTGCTGACAAAGATGTAGAACAGTATTGGCCCCAGCACCAACCCCTGAGGGACACCACTTCTCACTGGTCTCCACATGGACAATGAGCCATTTACCACAGCCCTTTACATATGGCTATCCATCCAGTTCTTTATCCCTGAGTGGTCCATCCATTCCAGGTAGACAGTGTCAGTTGCTCTGCCCCATCCACTAGTGTTATAGCCCTGTCATAGAAGGTCACCAAATTTGTAAGACATGATTTGCCCTTTGCAAAGCCATGTTGGCTGTTACCAGTCACAAGATAAAACTTCATAGAAAGATGTGAATTTTCATTGATGACCATAGTATTGAAACAGAAATTTTTGACAAAAAAAACCCCAAAAAACCTACCCCCCCCCAAAAAGTCCTCTCCAATTTAGCACTTTCACAGATATGAATAGACATGCAAAATAACAGCACAGATAAAACCCATATATTCAGTGTACTTTTCTGGGATGACAGATGGTGACAATTCAAACATAAGTGCTACCAAATTGTTCCTATCACTACTGTGGATTCCACAGACAGTTAATAACTTCTTCCTGAAAACCCTATTCTGTGATTTGGAAAAACAACAACCACAGCTTTTAAAAATGCAACACAAGGATACAGGTGGACTTTGAAGAGGCATAATATATTGTGTGGTTTAGGTACTTTCTCAGTCTTCTCTTCATTAATTTTGGATTTGTTTTCTGTTAAAGTTATTGCTGAGCACCATAATTTGTTCAGCACTTGCTTATGTAAAACACCAAACACTCTTAGGAAGGGATCTTGGCTGTTGTCTCCACATAAGTCAATTACAACAGTCCTTTTATTTCTGGAGATGAGATTTCACTGTAGTATGAAAAACAGGCAACATCATCACTGTTAAGATACATGACAAGACCAAGGTAGTCATGTAACTTGTATAAAACTTGGAGAACACTGTTTTAAAAATATCAGCATCTTTAAAATAATTGTATTGGTGTGAAATTCAAATCTGCTAAAATAGATTTTAAAAAACTTAAATTTTGAAATTCTGTTTCCTCTTCTCCATTTTTGGCCAAAGGTAACTTTGGGTTCAGTCTGTATATGCCACTTTTCTTCTGTTTGTTTTTTAGCCTCATACAGTCATTTTTAAATGAAAAGGGAAAGGTCCTTGTAACTTCTAAAGCTGAAAAAAGTTAAAAATGTTACAGTGAAAATTTTGCATTTTCTGTTAGGCATTCTGAGAGCTCCTCAAAGTTGGAAAAGGCTTCAAAAGTTACCAGCTGGGGAAAACAAAATAGAAACTCCCAATTCAGGCATTTCAAACAAATCTAAAATATGGTGCTTTACTAGTGAATCAGTGAAAAGTTATGCCACTGACCATAAATGAACTCAGATGGTGGGTCTTTTTTATTACACTTCAACACCTTTTACTGTGTTCGGGAATGACTTGTCCTTTCCAGGCGCATACCTCTACTTCCAGTGGTGTACACCCCAGGGTATAATCTGGACCATGCACTGAGGCTGAGGTCAGACCAACAGCTCCAGCCACAGGAGGTGACTGTCCCACCCTGTCCAAGCCTGCCAGGTTACTGACCCCAGTCATTCACTCCTCTTCTCCCTCCTCCCTCTTCCTACCAAGGATGCCTCCATTTCATTCAGTTCTGTTAAATCCTTGGCAGAAAAATTCAGATGCTAAAAACACTAACCCTGCTGACTGTGGAATTGGGGCCAGACTAGGAGAACAAACTATTTTACATGGATCAGTGAGAACTAGAACAGCATCTCTGACTCGACTCTTTTTGTACAAAACTGATGTATTGTGTCCCACTTCACAATCCTAAGACATTCACCATCTGAATACTGATCTGTTACACATATTCTACTATGTGGTTAGAAAAATTTCCAAGTAATAGCTTCTCTTATGTCTTCTCTTTTCCTATGAACAATTTTCCCTTTTCAGATACTTAAAAGCTATTGATTGTCTCAGTTGCTAACATAGCTCTGTACAGTAATAGCCTTATGGAGTGGTTTTTTCTTTTTGCTCCTCTCCAGACTTTCTGACTATGAGCAAGTTCCATGGGCTGGAGAATGCATGAGTCTTCAAAATGTGAACAAATTATTGCCATGAAGAGCATGGTGGAATGGCTGAGATGTGCATCCTCTGAGCTCATGGATTTGCTACAGTCAGTGCATCATGCACTTTGAAGGGATTTGGAACTGCATTACTAGGGATAGCCAGGAAATATTAAGCTATACATAGTTGCAAGAGGATCTAGGCAGAGGAATGTGCTCTTTTACAGCCCTTTTGCAAGGCAACAGATGGGAATTCAACCCAATTTTTCTGTTTCTAGTTCTAAGAAGGAAGAATAGTACTCATGTTGAATTTATGGAGCATTCTACAGTTATCTTGAATATATGAGTAGAATTTGTGGGAAAAAAAAGTGGCTTTTCTGTGTTTAATGAACTTCATTTTAATGGAATGGCTAGTTAATTTGGAATAGGGGTTGAAGAGTCCCAGATATCCTGATTCTGCCTTATTCTTAACTGTTTTTATTCTGATGTCCTAAATATTAAGTTCTGATAATAATTTAATGAATGTTTTTCACAGAGACAGGTGCCAATAGTAAAAAATTTATCTTGAAATATTTCACCAAGAAATTCATCACAGGTAGTGCCATGTGGGATTTTTTTATTTCAAATTTTGGTTTGTAACTTTAAAATTTGGATTAAAAGCACAGTTAATTTTATCCCATGTTTAATTCAGTTGCATGAGAAATAGTTTAAAATCTCTCACTTAATGTCATTTAGCAATCCACTTGCACCAGATCAATCTCCATGAGATAAGCATACATTAAAAGTCACTGTGTGCTAGAAGTCAAACCTGAAGTAGGGGAAAAAAAAAGAAAAGGTGCATTTTAGCCCATAGCTAAGTTCCTATCATTTCATAAAACATATATATATAACATTTTGGGTATCACATTGAAATGTGTTTTCTAGACAATTATTTCCAGTCTGGGTAACCATATGGAAGCAGAAAATCATTTAAAAACTGAAAATAAGATGGTTTATATCACCTGCATAACTTGTTTTGTTCTCTGCCTTCAGGCTTCAAAACCCGCTTCCCATATTTTTCCTTTCTTTAAAAATAATGTACATCAGCTTAATTTATCCCAGGTCCCAACAGAAGGATCAGATTTTAAGCATTTAATGCTGTGGTTTCAAATCCAATTTTACAGTGTTCATCATTTTAGAAGTGGCAGAATCCAAAGTGAGCTTTTTAAAAAAAATACAATGAAAGAAAAAGAAACAAAAACCTCAAGCTGTTTAGGGCACGCGCTTTTTTTTTAAGGTAGAGTTTTAGTATGAAGAATGTCTCTAAAGGTGTTATTTAAGAATTATTCTCACTGTTTCTTATTTAAAAGAAGCAAAGTTTAGAACGATAGCCTTGTCTTTACGTGCAAAGTTTTGAGTACTTCCTCTTAATGAGCCCTACTAAAACTAGTGCACAGGAAGACAGTACTTCAAATTACAAGGAAAAAAAAACAAATCCATTTGAATACAGAATTATTCTTTTGCTGCTGAATGTAAGTATGCAAAAGCTGGTATGATATGATTCTTCCCCCTCATGGGATTGTCTGAACAGTTTTGGCTACCTTTCAGGCTGGACACTTCTTGTAGAATACGAGAGCACCTCTTTTATTTTGAAAGTATTATTAACAGAACAACTACAAAACATTTGTTTCAATTAATCTCTGCTGCCTTTATGTCATCTGCCTGGGAACAACCTCTGCCATCTGGGCCAATCTGCACACAAGTTCACTTTCTTGCTGGTCAAATTAGCCATCACTAGGAGATTACACTCCAGATTTCCACTCTCTGTAGGGTGCAAGCCCTATAGCAAAGATCCTAAGCACAGGAGAGAATATTTTCAAGGACTCATTAGGTAAAAATGTGCAATGCCACTTTCAGCAGGTAACATTTGCATTGTAAATCTCTCCATGCTCCTCAGTGACCAGCAAGTGCTATTCACAGGTTCAATTCTATTGACTTCAAAAGTGAGTCTCTTACTGATAATCAGTGTTTGTCTGCAGGACAAACAGAGAACTGAAGTGAGCAATAATTGGGTTTTGGGTTCACACAGAGCTTATAATTGATTCTATCAATTCTATCAAGAAACCTGTCTGCTTTCTAACCAGACAGGTACTTGCTGAGAAAAACAAACCCTGGTATAGGGATCTCACAATGTAGTAAATGACTCCCAAATATAAGATTGTCATTACCAAGTATCTGTGTGACAGTTACAGAAAATACACGTTAGTGTTGGATACCTTTCTTTCCTTCCTAGAAAATCCTCTTCCCCTTCACTTGGGATATTTTCCTTCAAGGAAATTTGTTGCTGGTTATAAACCAAATAAAAAGTTAATTAATGAGAAAGGAATTGTGGACAAAATTGGCTAGACAGATGTTTTTATGGCACAAAGTTGTCTGTAGCAGGAATTATGGGTGTGGTATCTTCATTGAGGATGAATTAGCAGTGGTAGTACCACTGCTGCTGCAGGTATAATGGTAAAGCAGCACCTTCTTTGGGACCACTACAAAATTGCTTGAATGAACTGTCAGCTTCTCAGAGGCTGTGACAAAAGACTGCATAGTTAACTTGACTTTGGTGTTGGAAATAAGCCAAAGATTTAATGGGTATGGAGGGTGAATCACCTTCTTTCCCATGAATGGACTCCTACAGGTCAGGGTTCAGACACATTAGTGAGCTAATATGACAAAGTTTATGCCGATACTACTTCTATGGGTGCTTGGATGATGTTTGTCATCTGGGTGTCATAGACAGACTTTATTTTAAAGTGGGTGGAGAAACCTTACATCATCCATTTTCACATAGCAATCCCTTCTAAAGCATTTTGAAATAAGGCGGGGAGAAGTATCTGGCTTTTTTTACTGAATTGTAGCTTATTGTTTATAGGCAGCTTTCCTGCATTGCTTTTTCTTTGCAAAGTATGTGGAATGCTAAAATTCATTCCTTTTTTAACAAAGTGTAGCCAAAAATAGCCTGGACACATGATACTGAAGCTGCTCTTGTGCTACCCATTTAAGTTATGTATCAAGCCTAAATTTAATCAAGGCCATATTTTATTTATATATTTCATGCATTAAACTCATTTAAACTTTTAGTCAGATTTCATTAGGGGAAATACTACCATGCACATCATGCAGTAGTAAAGCTAATGTGCTTCAGGAATTTGAAAGGATTTAGAGATCAGAGGGTCTGATTTCAAAATTTCTCTTTTTCTTTTTCTGCTTAGTGCTTGGAGCAGGTCTGTATGCTGCACATAGTTTGTTTCCTAGGACACTAATACAGTCAGCATGGTCTGTACAAATGTGTAAACACAGACATTCTCTGTAATCAGTGCGTTTGGTGTCTTAAGGCAAGATTATGTTTTTTTAGGAAATGCAATTTATGTTCAAGATTAAATTTCTCCTCCAGACTGATAATGTCTTGAGGTTGAATGAGATCATAAATATTGTGTCTTGACTTCTTGTTCTCCATCTTAGATGTTCATTCCCTTTTTCAGTGCTTTAGAAAAGGGGAGCTGAAAGAAATGCATCTATAAGGGTTTACCTTCAAAAAATATATTCTGCAAGACTTGATAATGTGTAAATAAATTAAAAAATGCTAAAATTATGACAACTACAACTCTCCTAATCAAGATTGCTGTTTCATTTTTATTTCTTGCACAATAAAAAAATATCCCAACCAACCACACAGAAATAAACCCTGCACATAAAAAAACCAGTAACACAGTCTTAACTGAATTTAACCATTCTTGTTTGCCAGGTCTCTTAGTCAAACTCTCCCTGATGCTTAGTCACCCCACTGTGTACAAAGTTAAGTAAACTTCATGCTGTATCTTTTATTTCAACTTAAATATGAATATATATTTCAGTTTCATTTACTTTTGCTGGAAAAAGGCAAGAAACAAAAGAGAAAATAAAGAAAAGAATTAAAAACCAAAAGAGAGAAATAACACACACACATGCTTTTTCAGGCAAAGCAATTGGACTTTATTTTAATGTGGGGCTTTTCCCTCTTGGTGCAATTTCACCATAGTCCTCAGGAATGGAATTTTGTCATTCTTGTATGCATTGTATCTTGCAGAGCTGAAAAGCTAGTACATGGCAAAACTTCAGTGACCCAGGGCATATTTGAACTTGTGATCTAGAGATGAAAGACTTCGTATTCAATTCCCAGTCCCATGACTCATCCAGTTCCCTAGCATAATTTTGGTTTGGGAAAGAAGTTTTTGAATTACGAGTGTGCAAAGAGCTTTCTGACAGAATTGCAATTTCAAAACAGAATGGCCTGATTTACAGATATGTTGAACCCTCAGGGTCCCACCAAGTTAAGACTATGCAAGTCAGAAAAGCAGATCTGACTTAGCACCTGTCTTCAGAACACTGCACAAAATGTAAATATATTGCTGCAGGATCTAGGGACTGCGATCCCAGAACCAGATACAAGGCCAGGCTTGGAAAAGAATGGCTTCTATACCATCATTTTTCTCTCACTACAAAGAACTTTTGAAGACTCTGGACATGTGGTGTGTCCTGAAGAACTAACAAGACTAAGAGCTCTGCTACTTGACAGCAGAGTATGATTACATTCCTGATCTCTAATTGTATTTTTGTCCTCCATGTCTTTCGAGGAAAAAAATTATTTCCCCATTAACAGCAACTCTTATGGTGGAAATATATTTCCCCCAAGCTCACGTACTTTCTTTCTATGACTGAAAGCTCCTTTGCCATGTGGAATCAGACAATGAGAGTGTGTGTGTGTAAACCTAGGGCTGCACAAAGAAATTAATTGACTGATATATGTTATATCAGTTCAGTTCTCAAGCCAAACTCCTCAGTGGCACATCATGCAGGTCAGCTCACCCTCAGAGTAAGAAGCCTCTTAAGGGGGTAGTTTCAAGCACTCATATTCATGCTTAGATCTGCTTCATATTATTTCATATACTCAAATCCTGCCTACCCTAGCAGTAGGAAAACAGATTGTGAGAGCTATGTGCAGTGGTTAATGCAAAGCCCATGCTTCCGTACAGCCAACAAAAGCAATGTAATTGTTCTTGTAGGTCTTAGATAACCTCTTAGCAGTTGAACTCTCTTGTGACTACATAGTCATACTAACCACTATTCCTCACAGAAGAATTTTTGGAATGTGGTAGCTAAGTTAAAAATAATTTTCACAACAGTATTCAGAAGAGATAGATGTTGCCAAGACAAAGAAATCATGAGATCAGAGAAGCTGCAAAATAACTTGAGGGACCTCTTCTAACCTGAATACTTATGAGCTCCTCACCCTTTTGTATCTTAGGCAGAGTTTATATTGCTTTTATGTACAAAGAGAGGCTTTTCAGCTAAAATGAAAAATAAGTTACTCATGGCTTGTGCTAGGTAAAATATGCCTCGTTATAACATGGATTAACAAATACAGACATTGTAACTACTATATATAGCAAGCTGCAGTGGAAACTCTGTTGGTGTTACTGGGTCAGTTAGGTGAAAATAGATGTGTAATTAAACTTTGATGCAGGCTAAGAAAGATGCAAAATGTAGTCAATGAAGAATACAAACAGAAAACACTACTACAGCAGTTACTAGCACTTTATGAAGTTGTGGCTCTCCCTCACTGCCATTGAGTGGCAGAAGACAATTATATTGATTTCACACAAATTGTCTGTCCTCTTGTTAAATAAAGAACAGCACAGCTTCCTATAAGAAGCATGAAAATTCTCATTATGTGAATATTAAATTAGATAGATGCCATTTTTCAATGGAATACTTACTAAAGCACCTTGAAAATAGAAGGCTTTGAAACAGAAAGATTTGAAAAAAAAATGTGGCTAGTTTCAGTTCCAGAGGCATTACATCTTTGGTTCAAATTACCAGTGAAGGTATAAGACACTACATTTTTACCTCTTTTGTGTGCAGGATATTTTGATTTCTGCAGAGGCTTTTGTCGGCCAGATTTAGTGCATGTTGGAGTTAAGTGTGCTTCTTATCAGGTAGAAACCAAATATAATTGCTAGGTTTGCAAGAGTTTTAGACAGACCCATTGTTCCTTCCCATGGTCTTTGGAGGACATGAGTTTCTTGTAGATATATGTTTTATATCACGCAGTTTACACAACTTTAATGCACTTTGCATTTCAGAAACGAGGATACAGGCATAATAAAGTTTTAAAGCTGGAGTGTTCCTTTCCTCCACTGGGTGTCACCATAAGGCAACGACACTGGGTTAGGAAGTCTTAGTAAAAAGTTTGATAGATCAGAGATTTTGTATTTATTCCAGAATGATGCAGTGGGATAATCATACTTGCTAACTAACCACTGAAGAAAGCCCCATCTAGCCCTGACACTCCAGCGAATATCAGAATCAGCCTGAAGGCACTAGCCAAAAAAACCACCCAAAATGAACAAAAAGCCCAACGACCTCTTTCTAAGAAAGAATGCAAGTGGATTTTACAATTCCTACCTGGTGATCATGAAAGAATTAAATCAAAGAACCTTCATGAAACACTGAAGGTTTCATCAAAATGTTTCATTTGGGAACAGAAGGTGGTTTCAGCAGTTGCTAGTGCAGTTGTTTTAGGGAAGAGCATTTACCTGACTTCAGAGTGATAATTATTCATAATTTCACCTACCTAAATAATTTCAACCTTTCCATTAAAACACTTACTCCCAAGGTGTCAGTGGTCTGTCAAGGAGCAACAACCGATGGAAGTTCCAGGTGACTCATAGATCAAACTCAAAATTACTTGCTTCACCTGCAACAGTTACAGCTGGGTCTGATTGCCACTTACATGGCCTGTGACTACATCCCGGAGAAAATAAATAATCTGAAAATAAGGCAGCCAAGAACCATGTATTTTATCTTTAAAATAATGCTTTTCCCCAAGCTATATTATTTAAAGAATAATTTAAATCAAATTCCCCCTTCCCCTAACCCCCACAGTACTTACTGAATTTGTTTTTCTTTTTCTTACTTTTTATGTTTTTTCAACACAATAATGCTTAATGTCACAATCTGTAGTCTAGACATCAGTTGATTCTCTTATGGGTTTTTTCTTGTTATTCTGGGTTCCTATCAATAATTCCTCCAGTGTATGATATGAAAAAAATTTGAGAACTTTTGTAAAACTTTCTCTATTCAAATACTGGCCAGACTGCAATTAAAATACACAAATACAATTTTTGTGGTTTGATTCTTTGCTGAACAATTTTGGTCAAATTAGGAAATTCAGAAAATGTAAATTTGAAGGCCTTTCCATCCCACATTATCACAGCACTTGCCTTTTCCCCTGTTTATATTGAAGGTGAATAAAATTTAAAAGATTAAGGCTACAAAACTAAAATGTATTTGAAGATTCCAAATGTGTTCATGTAGACTAACAGTAGAGTAGATAATATTTATTTACTAGTTATCAACCTTTGAATGGAAATATAGCACTTTCAGTGTAACTTCATATTTTTTTTGAATCCACAAATCCTTTTTCCTATGGGGACCAGTTGGTGTGTCTTATTTCTGGGAACAGAAGTAAATATTTTGTGAAAACTCTTGGATTTTCATCCCAATGTTACCAAATAGACTTGAAAAGAAAAGAAGGGGAAAAAAAAAGGAAAGAAAATAAAAAGGAAGGAATAAAAAAATAACAGGGTTATACTGGAAATGCCAGTAACACCCAGTAGGTCAGGACTACTGCCTGAAATATATGAGGCTGAATATCTGTTCTGAAATTGTTTCCCTATGAGGCTGAATATCTGTTCTGAAATTCTTTCCCTTCCAACCCCTCTAAAGCAGCCCATTCTGCTGGGGTTTTATATACACTCTGGGCCTACATTCTGAAGATTTCAGAAGCTGTTGTGGGTGTCTTAGGGGATGGCCAAGCAGAACTGCTGCCCTTGAGCATCAGTAATGTAGTGCAGAGAGGATTCCACCTTCCCATTGAACTCTTCAGCTTTTGGCTGAGACTTTAGTTATTATTTGCAGGAATAAAGATAATTTCTATTACTCTAATTAAAACTATAAGTTAGGTCTTTTTCTTTTCCTGTACTGATGAAGAAGAAGCATGACCAGCATGAGATGAGATTTTGATCCTTGTAATTTCTTTGAAAGGATCCTAAGCCTCTGCATGAACTTAACTGGTAGAAGGGTATCAGATTACTTTGCTAACAGACTTTTTATAGTCAGGGTTGAGCAAGATCAAGGGAAACACAATCAACACAAACCTTACTTGAACAATTCCTCTGGAAATATCAACCCAGCTTGATTTTTGTTGGATTTGAGATTCAAATACTTTAGAACAAATGTACTGTCAGGAGTATAATCAACTAGACTTTCAGCTTAGAAGGCAGATTATTGATAGAAATTTGTAAGCATTGGGACTTACAAAGCTATGGCTCTGGTGTTTCAATTATTTGAAAATCCAGTGACCTCAAAAATACCATGCAATCCATACTACTGACAGGGAAATGGGAACACAAAGCTACAAATAACCCTGGACTAAAAAGGGGTTATGGGAATTTTCTTTATGTTAATATGATGTCTAAGCATGAATTTTATGTAAATGATGCCAGAAGTCACAACAAATAGAGAAAATTTAGGCTGCTACAGAGGAATACATTGCTGATACCAGGCTATACTCAAAGAATAAAATAACCATTTCATTTTTCATTTTTGAAGTTATCCTGGAGTTTTTTCCTCCAATGAAAATATTATGTGTAGTGTTACTTGAATGAAAAAAAAAAAAAGACAGAGTGCAAGGTAGTGTTACTTGAATGAAAAAAAAAAAGACAGAGTGCAAATTTGGCCTGAGTTTTTGTTGCTACCTTTCTCTTCCCTGAAAACCATAGTTCCCTGTGGTCACCCACAGGCATGTCTTATACAGTAATTTATTTGCTGAGCACCACTTGCAGCATTTTTGTTTCTACCCTCAGAAGTTTTCTACTCTGTCTCATAAAAGCAGTTGTTTCCACCTTGTCCTGAGCATATATGTCTTTTATCTTTTTCACCTTAACCTTTCACTGCTCTTCAAGGCTAAGCATATTGCTCAGAGAGTGAATATTCTGATCAATAATCTTTGAAGAAAGATGGGTGCAATTCTTCAAAGCCAAGCAATCCCAGGGTTTTGTCTTCAGTGTTATAGCTGCCAAAATTTAGATGGTGTGGATAGCTAAGGAAATTAGTATCAGGTCTTTGGGGCCTTTAAACAGAATAGTGTGGATGTGGCATTCATAGCCCTGCCAAGCCACATATCTCTCCAGCAAGTTTGCTTCATGTGAACCATGTCAAAAATACTTTCAGATAAAATGTCATGAATATAGTTGACCATGATATAAAAGGCTCATATCCCAAATATTTGTACGGTGCTGTTAGGCTGAAAACAGGCTGGCCAAAGAGTTTTCAGTCATAAAATGAGAAGTTTGTTTAGCTATAATTTCTTAGTAGCTGTTTGCCACATGATTAGAAAGAGATTAAATTGCAATGAGGGTAACAGAACACCTTGTTCTGCTGTTCAGTCACTCCTCTTTTTCTCTAATGTTTTTGATTTAGCAAGACATTTATGTCCATGGGTCAGTGTTTTGCTGAGGTGAAGCCTATATTTCTTAGAATGACAACACACTTCACAAATAAATGCCCAGAAAAACAGAGGCATTGCATGTACTACCTGGACTATGGCACTGAGGGTACCTCCACAGTTTCTCACCAAAATTATTACTTAGAAGTACATGAACGAACACTGTTATCATGAAACCAAGAGGAAAATAATAAGTTTATATGCACATTTTTGTAAACACAAAGGGCAAAAAATTCAGTCAGCTTTTACAGCTAAACGAAAAGTCAGAGCTGCACTGACAAAACAAAGGGGCTCCTCATGCTTGAAAAACTGTCCAGAATTACTTTAACTCTGAGTTACAGTATGTAAAATGTGTACTCAAGTTTCAGATCTCTATTTTTAAAATAGGCATGGAAATGCAGACTCCTAGACGATTGGACCCTCCTAAGAGCAGAGCATGCTGACCAACCCCCCCTGCCCACGCTGCCTGGCTGAGGTCTGGCACACCAATGCTGAGCTGTGCTGGAACACAGCTCCATCTAGCGAGCCACAAACAGCGCATTCACAGACTATGGTCTGAAAAAATAACTGTAAATTATCAAAATTTCAAACAAATCTAAGTAAAGCCACCCTTTCTGCATAAAAGGAAGGCTTTTTAATGGAAGATTAGCCTATATCATTTTCTGCCCCCCCCCCCCAAGCCCCTAACAACTTAAAGTTATTAAGTGTAATGATCAATCAGCACTTAATTAAATTGCAACAAAGCTTGGCAGACTGCTATTATACATTTAGTCATGTACTATAAAAAGTACTCTTTCAAAGACTAATAATGTCCCTCTAAAGAGTTACCTTTTGAAGAGAGCAAGAGCAGATTTGATAGTCAGAAAAGCCACCACAGCTGTATCTGAACAGCTCCAGGGATTTATTTACATGAAAGTAACAAGAGAGATTAAAATAATGCCCTGTATGTTTAACATGATCACTGTTCTCCCTCACTATGGTAACATAAGCCTAAATTTCCCTGTGCAATGTGCTGCACTAGGAGCTATCTGTAAGATGGTATCTAAATCCATCTCTGTGCTTTTCCTCTCCTGTTATCTGTGTTGCTCTTATGACATTTCCCTTAGTAAGTCCTCTGTATCTTTCTCTTACTCTTGTATGTGTGCCTTCTTCCATGTCACCTTTATCACTCTCTGAAAATCTATACCAGCTAAGCACTTTTTCTTGGCTTCAATAGCTTCTTAAAACCATTTCCTGTAGGGAACTTTCTCAACAAGGAATCAATTATTTGAAACAAAACAATGCCAATCAGCTTTGATACTGCACGATCACAATTACCCGTACACTCAGGATCATCTCTTGAAAAGCATATAATACTTTCAATACAAGGCAGTCTTCTAAACATAAAAAAAAATCAAAACAGGGGAAAATGTTGCCTTGGGTTCATTTTTATTTTGTTTTCATTTTGTTTGTTTTGTTTTCATTGGGTTTTGCTTATTTGCTTCCTTTTTTATTTTTCCTTGTATGAGAAATTGTTTAGGACAATCCTAAATCTTTACAAAACACACACCTGTGATGAGCCTCCTAGTTGACATTACTGCATTTGAAGCATTTGTAATGAGAGGGGTTTAGAAACCACATTTCATGATGCAAATCTAGGAATATCTGACAAACATATCTCAGTTGTCACAGATACAGTATGCACAGGTCTCTAATTTACATGAAAGGATGTGGATGAAAGCTTCCAGTATAATTTTAAAGTTCCTCTAGAAGTGCAAAAGGTAAAAAAGAGTAGATTTTCTTAGTGGAAATTTTGATTTTAAAAAAAAGAACTTGAGGAATCATCACATCTCTACTGAAAGCTTAGTCTCAGAATTTCCTGGGCTTTGGAGGTACTCTTTCTACTGAAAATAGACTTTGCTCCTTTCAGGGATCTAACTGTACCTTAACAGAGTCCTTAGCAGAGACCCAGTTGGTCTGTGTGTACAGGTACAAAAGGGAAAGAAGGTTTCTGAGAGCAGTTCTGTTCTTGACATTAATGTTCTTATTATCAGCAAACTCCATAACATATCTACACCTTTATAGAAAACAAATTTTCCTGATGCAGGTGAGATGCAACAAACAGTGCAGCCTTTGCTAGGAACTTTTTTCAAAACCCATAATATTGATACAAAGACTTTTCTAGATTCTGTCTATGCATATTTACCTCCAAACAGCGAACTCATGTTCTTTATTGTGGAATATAATTTGTGTGTGGGTTATACAGGGTTAGTATACGTCTGAATTTTCTGTAAATATATTCTTGTTCACCTGTGAAAATGTTTGGTTGTTTGTGTTCTTTGGACATCTGGAGACATATTTAGACCCCTGGATCTATCAGGCTTGCACCAGCTGTGCTGTTTGATGGATAGGCCTGTACTTTTTTCAGGTACATTTTAGTCACAAAAATGGAAGCCCCAAATCCAAAAGTGTGTCTGAGGTGTATTTCATGGATATTTATTTCAGATTAGCTATAAACTAGCTCTAGACTAGTAGGCTATAAGATTATTATTTATTTGAGCCCGTTAGATATGGTGCTGAAGGGTATCTGATTTAATATAAAAGGTATCCACTGGTCACATTGAGAACTCTTCAGGATGTGAGCCCAAGGCACAGAAGACAGCAACATCTAGGAGATTTCCTTTAGCAACACACTGATCTGAGCTAGAATGCTAATATCCTTAGAAATATCCCAGGATACTCCAGTTAATTTCTATTCTGAGTGTGTGAGAAATGTGCACTTAATTCATAACTGCTTGCAATGGTAAATACTTATAAAGATCCTGTCATGAACTTTGCCTAACTTCTTAATATAAGATACTTGATTTCCATACTAGATACTGCAGAGGAAGAAAATAACATTTCAAAACAGTTTTTCTTAAATGGGACCTGAGCAACAGAATTCTAATCCAAGTTAAGGAAGAAATAAAACTCTGTAGCAAAGAGGCAATTCTGCAAGTGCTACTGAAATGTTAAGGGGTTTTAGGTATGTTGCATGGTTTGGGTTCTAACTAAAATCTGTTCATTGCAAGTCTTAATAAAATCTATCTCAACCAGATATTGTAAGCAGGACCTAAGGATCATATTTACAAGAATATATTTTGAACCTACTCAGTGATGTAAAAATTGTTGAATTTATTTAAATTTTGCATAATTTTAAATAGGCAGAAAAACTAGACCTCAATAAGATTTATACCTTCATTTTTTAAGTGTTCAGCTCCCAGATGTCATTTTTTTGTTTCAAGAGGTGTGAATACCAGTAGATCTGAATGGTACTATTCTTTTTCCCTTTTCAAAGGTATTTCGGTATCTTTTCCTTCAAATCCACGCACATCATCTCTACATTCCTTGTCACAGTACATAAAATACAGCATCAGGCCAGCTTTTTTATCAGAGGATTAAATTGTTTATGGGAGATGTAGAAACAATTTTTGCATTTCATGTCTGTTATGCAATCAGCAAAATGCATGAGAACATTCCACCTGCTCCCTTGAAAACAGGCTGCTTTTCCTGCAGTATACCCAGAAATGAATTGAGGAAATATCATGTTGACAGAGCTTGAGGGAAGGAGAAAATGAGCATTTTTCTTGAACAGTTCTCAGATTCATCTTTGGCAGCAGAGTAAGCAGCTACAATCTAATGGCATCTTGTGTGAGTTTACAACATGTCATTTTTAGGGAGCATTTACCTGTTATAAAGAACACGGTAAGTAAGAATTTTAGGCAGAAAAATTATGTTTAGTTTTGTGCATAGCTCTTACAGTTTCTCTGACAAAATAATTTTCATTAGCTTTATGTTTTCTCCCTTTGGAAACATATTCAAAGCTCATACCTGTCATAAGTAGTCTTTGTGAAAGGCACAGGATGGGAATACTTCCCATGGAAGTTCTCAGAATATAGCCACTAACATGTTTATTTTTATTTTTACTTTTTGTCCTTAGACAAAAAACATTCATTATATTTAGTGCTGAAAATCATAAAACACCTTGAAACTAGAAACGGTGTTAGTTCCTATTCATAGAGCACAAAACAGTCCTTATCTATGGGCATCTTTTTTTTCTCATGGCAATTTGAACAGAATGTGAATGGAGTGCTACATATGTGTACTTATTATAAACTATGTTAGTTTTTCAGTAACAAAGTGGTGAAAATTAATTTAAAGCTATTTTTAGAGATGAGAATTCTTATTTAAAATGCATTTAAAATGCAGCAATTTGTACTAGTAACATTGAAATATAGCTTTTCAGGATATGTGAGAGGATGTGGTAACAAGAGCAATTTGTGGATCCATGCCTTTACCTTTTCTTTGTCTACAGCTGGGAATAGAAGTTACATGGATTAGCAAAAAAATTCTGAGAGCTTTCACCTGTTTTTGTTACTAAGGTAACCATTTCCTTGGCATCAATGCATCCAGCAGGTCTGTCTTTCCTGTGAGCTCTAACAGAGGCAGCATTGTGGAATTGCATTGCGGGGGTAAAAAACCATGGAGATAAACAAGGAGGAAAAGATCAACAAAAGTAGCTGAAAGTTAATACAGGGATATTGCCTAGTTGAATTGAATTAAGTTTTGTTTCTGTGTGGGCCAGTTAGGGAGCTCTGTGTACAGGTAAGGATTTAAGGCTCCAACAAGACTACAGCTAAAACCTAAGAGGAACAGAAATCTCCACATCAGAAAGCCCCCACCTAAAAAGCAAAGCTAAGAGGGAAAAGTGGAACCATGTGGTCTAGATACAAAAATCTGAAGGTAGAGATGCTGGGTTTCCACACTTCTATCAGTCTTAAAATGGCAAACTTATTTTGAACGGGAAAAATTCTCCCACTTCTCCCATTACATAATTTACTTGATGCTGTGTCAGATTGGGTATTCCATGAGAATGTAGTAATTATGTGTATTTATTGTCATAAATTAACATTTTGCTGATCTTTATGCAAATGTAATTTAATTCTTATTCATTTCTGCAATGTATGTTACAAAACCAAACAGGGAGAATGAGGAGACAGATAAGTGATTTCACTATCCACTCTTCCTGGCTGACTGGACAATGCCTCAACTGTTTCATTTTCCAGCACTGTTCCTTGAAAATAACTTAAACTCTACTAAAAATGAAGTGAGCAACAAGCAGGATACACCAAACACCACATTTGGCAGAAAACTGGGTGACACATGAAAACCTGTCAAATAAGTTCTATTTGTAAAACCGAAGGAAACCCCAAGTGGCAAAATGGTTGACTCTGAAACATAGTACTCGTACAGTCTCTTTAAAAAAAAAAGGAAAAATCTCTAACACAGTAGTATGATTTTAGGCAAGAGCAATAATTAAAACATCATTGTTGCCTTACAAATTTACAACAGTTGACCATGTCTGAAGGCTGTTAATAATATCTGTGCAATTTCTTGTTCAAAAGTCAGACACAAACCCCTGCTGTTACAGCTAGGAGTAGTTGAATTCTTAAACTGAGTGTTCCAAAATGTATTGTTGGTATGAGAGTATGAAGACACTGAAGCTGGTGCCTTTAGCAAGGGAAGCAAGGAGATAGTCCCAATTAATTTACTCCTTTACTTATTTCTGCACATAAAATATACATATTTTTTCTGTATATTTCCAGGTTATTTTTGTGTTTATAAACATGTACTAGTAGACACAAACTCATTTACCTGGGGACTGTCAGGAGCTGTTACTCCACAGGGGAGGTGAGCTGGGAGCCAAGGGTGCCCCCAGAACATCAGGGCTGTAATCTCCATAACCAGGGCACAGTGGAGCAGAGCACAGTGGTGCAACAGGTCCCATTGACACATCATCAGGCAAAGGCAAGGTAACCTCAGAGAAAACTCCATGTTCAGGAAAGCCAAATGGAAATTTGGAACAGCAGGTGACAGGACTGGAGCCAAATACACCTGCAAGGCAGCTCAGGCCAGCCCAGCCCTGAGTGTTGATAGATCTCCAGGACCAAAGAGTGCATGGGGTTCTGAGGTTTCCAGGGACCTGAGCCTGTGGGTGTTGTCAAGGTCCCAACAGGGATTTACTGTAGAATGACTTAGACGGTTTCTATTTATTATGCCAGGATGGGTGAATAACAAAACAGCATCTTGGATATTATTGGAAAAGACATCACAGGTAACCATATTATACTTCATATATATATTACTTTATATAGTTGAATTACAGATAAATTACTTAATTAGAAGAGTTTAATTATATGTCATTATCCTAGTGTAGGCTCACTAAAACTTTTGTAGTTTGCCCTCACAGATGGAGGATACAAAGGAACTCTAGGGATTCTGTTCCATATGTGAACTGAAAAACCATAGTGAAGGCACCACTTGAGGTGGTGACTTGAGGAGAGCAGAAGCCACAGCGACATTAAACATTCTCCCACAAACCCACATGTTCTGGAGTGCTACACTACACATGAATGAGGTGTATCCCACTGCAAACCAAGTATAGATAAGGGAGGCTGGGGAAAATAGTAAAAGTCCTTCAAAAGTCATAGTCGTATATTAATTTCTAGAAACAGAATAATACGTCTTGAAATTTTATTACTGCCTTAACTAGAACTTGGAGCACACAATAACTCACTTTCAAAAAAAAAGTTAAACTGACCAAAACCAGGCACTTATTTGAATTGGCACCACACTTGGTACTATTGAGGGAACAGAGTAGGTTTCAGTTGATGATAATGATAACGATAAACCCTAGTTTGTCTTTAATTCCCAGATATCTACACTGGAATTCCTAAACGGAAATTCCCAATTCTTGAGTCAAGTAAACTCAAAGTGGCTAGTATATCTCAATCTTCATGTTGAGACTTATTTCTCTATATTTTTTGTCCTTTTTTGGATAAGCTCTTTATTTTGTTTTCAGTAACTGAACACAAAATAGACACCGGACACTTTTAAACTTGCGCCTTTGGCCAGATTTGTATTAAGGCTCAGTTTTGTCTCTTTGTCTACAGCAATTTCCCATTTACAGCAACTTCCCGAGGAATGTGTGTATTTCTGTTCTCTTTTACTTATGGACTTCATCCAAAGCAAACTTACATCATCCCTTTATGTTCTGAATTTGTGTGAAGAGATAATGTGAGAATTTTCTCACATCTTGCATAAATTCATATTTAGAGAAAAATACTGGAGCTGTATGGTTTCTATAGTGTTACTGCTTTACTCCTAAGACAATAGACCTTAAACTGAGAAAAATGGTCTGTACGAAAGAAAGAAAAAAACTCCCTAGTAAAAAGAAGACCTCTAATGCTCATTTGTTGCAGATTATGAAAACCTCAGAAACTGTATCTGAAAAGCAGAGGCTCCATTTACAAAGCAAATCAACTTTATTTCATATTTCTGCAACGCTGTAACAATTCAGAGAAGAGTATTTCACCAAGACTTCTGTTTACATTTCTAGTGTCTGATGCAGTTATTAGTACTAGTGTGTTGTGAATTTTTTAAGTCATAGATAGACAATGTAGCACTTATCTTCAGAAGAGAAGTTTTTATATGAAATTTAAAAATGTGTAAGGCAGTAATTTCTTTACCTGTCACATGAGAATGGGAATAGGCTTAGTGAGAAACAAAAGGCTTGCTGTTGAAGACATTATATGCTGGTTCTTCTAACAAAAAGTCCCGGTATCTGTTTCATGCCACTAACTTTCAGTAAGCAAAGCACGTTTCAAGAGGGTCAGAACAGAGATCTTCTTTCATATGGGTGGATTTACTTAGAAGATTTTGCTCTCTTTTCCAAAGCACTCCAATAATCTTGGAAAGTCTGCAAGGTTTAGCTGAAGGACTCAGTTGAAGACAATGGATTTTAAATTAAAGCAATGAAATAAATAACTAAGCATTTGTTCTTCAATTCATAATTCTGTTCAGCTGCTTAAAATGTCACTGGAGTCCTCACAAATAAAATTGTGAAGTTCTGGAATGAAAATGTGAAAATATCATCTGACATGTCCATTCCCACACATCTTTCAGTCCAAAATATAAGACAATTTGTCTTGGCAAATATATGGTACCTATGAATATTAAATGTTTCTGTCGCATTTCTTCTATACATATATTGAATATAGTAATCTCTCTAGGTTAGAGCAAGTACGTAGGGATGTGTTTTAATTTTACTGACAAAATCTGTAATAATATGATAATATTTTATGATCCCTGAAGCATTTCCCAGTTTTTGAGTGCTCTGATTTATTCCTTTCCCTCATTCTCTATTCAGGTAACTGAATAGGGAAGATAGACAAAGAAAATGCAAAGAATCCCAAGTAAGGTTCATAAGCAGTTTACAAAGGCATGAATAATAATTTAATTAGTAAAATTCAGAGTCTTTTTCAGATAATATGTATATAGGAAAAAGAATAAAAAAATGACCCTCACAATAATTCCTTAAGTTTTGAAAACAAATAGAACACTTTTGCAACTGATAGCAGGAAACCTGAGAACTTTCTAGCTGAAATATTATAGGCATGAATCATTTTGAAACTGATGTGTATTTCTAGAAATATCTAACCCAACCTTCAGTATACTGAAAGGAAACTTCAGGTCATGACATATTCCAAAAAAAAGTCTTACAAAAATTAAATACATGCAATATCCAGATAAGTATCTTCTCATTCCTTCCTACTATTCATGCTCCCCTGAAGCGAACCAGAGTGGTGAACTAGCAGTGCTGGACATGAACCGAAGGAAAAGAAATCTATTTCTTTCTGAATTACCTTACAGATTCTACTTGTAAACCAGCGACACCAGCCTCAGAATAGTGTAGAAATGCAGCCATAATTCATAGGATTACTCAGAGTATTTCTGGAAGCTTCTGTTCTTAAAGCTGGACATTGGATTGGAGGACTTCAGTAATAGCTGTGAAGTGGCAGTTTGAGAGAGAATCTTGCTCTCTTTCTGAAGTGACAATGCTGTAGATGACGCTGAGCTACATGGTGTCGTGGTCTAACCCCAGCTAGCAATGAAGAATCATGAAGCTGCCAAACATTCCCCCACCTACAGGACGGGAGAGAGAATCAAAAGGCTAAGAGCCAGAAAACTCATGGGTTGAGATAAAGACAGTTTAATAGGGAAAGCAAAAGCCACACACACAATCAAAGCAAAACAAGGAATTAATTCACTGCTTCACACAGGTAGGCAGGTGTTCAGCCATCCCCAGGAGTGCAGGGCCCATCATGCAAATGTCCCCCTCTTCCTCCTTCTACCTCTCACATCATTTGGCATGATGTCATATGATATGGAATATCCCTTTGGTCAGTTTGGGTCACCTGTCCCAGCTGTGTCTCCTCCCGGTCTCCCACGCACCCCCTACTTCCTTGCCAGTGTGGCAGTACGGAACACAGTAAAAGCTTTGGCTCTGTGTAAGCTCTGCTCAGCAATAACAAAAACATCTCTGCATTATCAACTCTGTGTTCTGCAGAAATCTGAAACATAGCCCCATGCTGTGGGCCCCGACATAGTCCCACTGTAAGAAAAGTTACCTCTACTTCAGCCCAAACCAGCACAATGGATCTTGAGCTTGAAGCAGCCTTGAGACCTGTGACCCTCATCTACAAACTCTTTGCTGGGTAATCAGAAGACATATCTCACAAATATTGAAAACTAAATGTATAGCTACAGTTTAGTATGGGAAAAAATGTTTCTAAAGGCTTGCTTTGTTCATACAAGTATCGCCTTGGTAGATCTCTTACTCATGTAAAGAGAAAAACAGAGAGTAATCCTGCCTGAAAAAGAATAATGTGCCTTGAGTTGGCTGCTTATTAAGCTCTTATTTGTCTGTGTGTTTTTATACATTGCATGAAGTGGCACTTTTGAAGGAGTAGTTGCAGAGGCAGGAAGTTATTGCTCTCTTCTGACACCATATATGGCAGGAAATTTTGCTTCAAGGACTGACTATTCAGTGGTGACAGCTTGACCACAACTACACAAGCTCAAAACTGAAGAAAGAGGGTGGGAAAAAAAAGAGAAGAAATCAGCTAATTTAAAAAATGTGGTAACCACATCACTAAGTTATAAACCAGACGATATGATGGGAGAGCAGGTTTGAACACAAAGAAGTCTTATAGTGAATTGCCCTTTCACAACAGGGTGATCCCAATGGGATGAAAAGTTAGTAGTCTAAACTATACCTTACTATAAAAACGACTGAGGCTTTAAATAAGCTGTTGTCTTAGTCATCAATTAAATCAAAAAACCACTAAGTAAACTAATTGACAATTTTGTCAAATAGTAATTTAATCATAAAACTTTAATCTTGGCAATGGCACTTGAAAAGAAACTTTAAATTGGGATCAGAAGTGTGTATGTTCTACTCCTTCTCACTTACTAATAACACTTCCCTTAATGAAGGAATTTCCTTTTCTTAAGTAATTTGCACATTTGACCTTTTATCCATTTTTGTATGCACTTGAGAGAAATATGTCAAAAGCAGTATTAACATTTGTATGTTGCCAGCTTAGTATGCAGTCAAGTAAAATTCTAGATTACTGGATTTCTAAAAGGAGAGAAAATAAAGAACAATAAGTTTTCTTTGTGACCTATTTTGGCATAGAAATACTCACTGTTGGTCAAATTTCTCTGGCCCCTAAAAAATCCTCATTAAAGGACCATTCTTTCATGGAATATATGGGATAATAGAAATATCATAGCCTTGACAGTGTCCATTATCTTTCTTCTCTACCACTTTTTTTACCATTTGTTATTTCTTTAAGATTTTGTTATAATACATTTGACTAGATTATGTATTAATTCAATGAAATAGCAAGAATCATACTGCTATACATTACAATATGAGGAATTCTAATAATAATATAATGTATTATTAAAATTTTAACACTGCATTACATAATTTCATTTTAAAAATTTTGTTAATTTATTTAGTGCTAAATAAATAAAGTTATTAGAAAGGCAAAAATGCAAACTGATGGTGCTTTCTCTTGAAAGATATTCTGCTAAGAACAATAAAGACTGGCTGTGTTAAAATTCTAGGTCTCTATTATACTGCAGTACTGTGTAATTCATTCGTATTTGTAGGTCATCATCCAAATCAAAGAAAATGTTTCTATCAGAGACACATTAATGCAAGACCCCACTCCAAATCAAGTGCTGGTTGTGTCCATCTTAGAGATTCTCCCATTTCTGTGTTTCAGACTTCTTACAATGACACAGCACTTCTATAGTCTAAAACAGAAGGAGTCGTTCCATGTTTAAAGGCAAAGTAGGGAGGTGTAATTGCCAGCATCAAGGGGGTACTGCAGTCTCTGGTGTCACAAGTTTCTGACTGACTTTGCCCTGTGTCTAAGGGGCCTGTGCAGCACAAGATGGGCCTGAAGGCCAGACTGTACATGCAACAAGGCAGGGCACAACCCTGCCCTGGTTAGCTCTGCTGTGGATCTCTCACTTCTCCACAGTCAAGAACTCTGCAACAGCTGCCATGACACTGAGTGACAATATCTCTGTTGGCTTCAGATAGGGCCCAGAAATTGTGCAGGTTACTCAGCTTTGCAGGTTACTCAGCTTTGCAGAGCTTTAAAGCATGGACATGTATCATTATTCCCACAAAGTAAAGCAAATACAGATTTTCCACCAGTCATTATGGCCAGAAATCATTTTACCTATTTAATTTCTCTGAAACTTTGCAATACCCTCTGGACATTCCTGATTGAGAAGCTTGTGATTAGGAAAGAAGTGTTAGGAAAAATGCCTCTTTGTTTACTGTAGAAACTATGAAACTCTGGACTCAAGTGTGAGCAAGGAAGAGATAAGAAATGGCTTGAGGTAAAAATATTTTGGGGATATTCAGTTTATTAAAGGCATTATTCTTGTAATTCAGAAATCCTTCTCTTGAAAAATCTTTCAATTTGACTAAGCCTCACTGAACAGTTTTGGCTGAAAAAAATACAAGAAGCTTTTTATGAAAAAGTTAATATTTAAAATATTCACCCAGTATCCAAGCAACAGTATTCTGTTCACTCTTCAGTTTATGGAGTAACCCTGCATGTTTCCTTCCTTGTTTTTCTCTTTTAGCTATATACCATCTGCATTTATCACATTTTCTATTTGTACTCTGCACTGACAACCTGATTTTGCATCCCCATTTACCTAGGATACACTAAAAAGTAATATATCTGAATTCAGGCTCCTGGTTAAATATTTCACAAAATTGTAGCTTTAACTGATATAAATACCAAGGACAAGTCTTTACTTCTACTTTGATTTCTAATGTGACACAACAGAATATGTCAGGTCTGAAAATACCTTTCTGGGTTTTGTTTTCAGTTTTATTTTTTCACCATTTCTTTCTTTACTTTCCAGCACTTAGTCCTAAAAAGAGATTTTGCCAGTGTGAAGTCTTTTGCCAGACATTTTGAGTGAGCCATTAGAAAGTTTGTAGATGACACAAAGTTGAGGGGGGATGTTGATCTGCTGGAAGGCAGGAGGG
>NW_008688568.1:0-10953 GCF_000695815.1 Acanthisitta chloris | reverse complement strand
GGGTGGTGAGACACTGGCACAGGTTTAGGTGCAGCACTGAGCACCAACATGCCATGGCAGTTCTTGCTCTCCCATACTTTGGCCAAGGTTAATAGCTACAGGAAGCACAAAGTTCCCTGCCACTACCAAAGTGCAGGTACCTCCTTGTATTTCAATGAAGTTTTGAAGGCTACAATCCCACAGTTCACATAAAAGCCACCCAGACTTAACAAGGCCTTGACAACAGCATTTACCCAAATGTCTCACTCACTGTGAGCAGAGTGTGTCTCTCAAGCCCTGGTTACATCAAAGCCAGTTTACCAACCTGTGACTGTCAGTAATGCTGTTAAAATCTACCCAAGGTTTGCACCTCTCCACAGACTAGATGGACTTTATTTCCAAATTTGAGAAAGTTCACACTCAACATAAAGGAAGCATGAGAGGTTGCTGCCCGTGTGTATTACATGGAAACTGGTCATATAAACACATCGTGTTACGCTGGATTCAAGTGCAACAGCCTCTTTTAGCTCCTGATAGCAAATCTAGCCAGAAATTTACTTTGAGTCATCTAGCATTTAAAACAAGTACACTTTTAACACTGAAAAACCTAAGTCTGCAAAATTTTATCTCCTAATGTGCAAAAAAGCAAACTCCATGCAAAATGCAAAATCCAAAATTCCAGGTTAAACCAAAAGAACACACAAAGACAGAAATTGCATACTATCATTGTTTAAATGACAGAATACATAAACCAGCTTAAGGTATCCCCCAAAAGTGAATCTATCAAGAGTCATCTTAAATTATGATGAAAAGTCTGTGAACAAGTTTATACATTCCATAAGGAAAAGCTGTTCCTATGGCTGAGTAAAGCAGCAGCAAAGATCAGAGCAAAACTCAAAATGGTGTAAAAAGTCAGGTCTGAATTGTTTTCAAAAGGAATTGGAAAAGGGACAGTTTCACCACTTCTTCCTTCTTGTCCTGATTTTTCAAACTGACCTCTGACATTCTCAAAACAAAAATATTTGAAGGTTTCCCTTACCCGTTTTGCTAAAACTGTGAATTAAAGGAGTTTTAGTTTACAATTTTCTTTTTCCTCACAAATGCCCTTGAAAACTTAGTATTTCACTCAGTTTGGACAATGAACTAGACTACTCAAGTGCTAGTTTTGGTTCTCCCACACCAGCACAAGGCTGTTATGATTGTTTCAAGGCTGCAAGTAAGAATTTGAATAACAAAAAGGTCAATTTTCAGATCAGTCCATTGTCTTTACTTGTATGAGGTTTTCAAGGCCAATCAAATAAAACCTAAGCTTGTCATTGCAAGTTTTCTGCCTTTACTTCAAACAAAGGATTGCACCACAGGCATTTAATGGAGCACAAACCTATTCTGTTCCAATTCCACAAAAACTCAAACGCCAAATCCTTAAGAGTAACAAGCCCAAAGACAAAACCCAAAGACAAAACCTGGCTGTTAGATTTAGTTCTAGCTATTAATAAATGTCTCATTTCACAAATTACAACATGTCCTTTCCTAATTCTATGCTGAGGTTCCAAGAAAATAAATCACACTGCCAGCTCACAGAAAACTCTCTACAGGATATTATCACATTTAAAAGGGAGGAAAACCCCCAAACAAAACAAAACACACACCTTCCCCACCAACATACTCCCCTCTTTACTATACAGCAGACAAAAATATGCTCTGTTGGACATGTCTAACTAATGGGTATATGAACACACACACGTATATACAAATACTTCACAAAAAACTGTTAAATGAACTCTGAGGAAAAGAGCCTGCAACGAATCATTAGAATGGCACAGAGTAGGAACTCCTTGCTTTCCACTGCTGCCACTAAAGTAAGTTACAGCAACTTCATGAAAAACTTTGCTCCCTTTTATGACTGGGACTGGACTTCAAGTTCATGGCTTCAGAGTAAAGGCTCCACACAGCTGCAAGTGAACATAGCAGATATCCCAGGACCAGTTCTCCAAACTAATATCTCACTTCCTTGTGTCAAACTCTAGAGCAAACCAGAGCAACACTGCTGTTCTCACCACAACCCTTCAAGCAAAGCCAAGAGAACCGTATGGGCATGAGACAGCACACTCAGGTTTCTTTGAAAAAGTTGAATCATTAAACTTACTAACTATGGGCAAGTTGCTGAAGCCGACACCTATATTGTAATTAAAATTTGTATGTATTGTAATTAAAATTGGTGTGATCTTCAGCTCACATCTTAAAAACATATTTGACCTTTGCAGTTCAAAGTCAGGTCCTCCAGCTATACATGTGCCTCTATCAAATGAATTACAGGCCCCAATTAGCTTATGGTGCACGGTGCACCCACTGAGTTGGTGCCACCTTTCCCTATTGTGTATAAGTACAAGTTTTTTAGGGACTTCCTACACCAGCTCTGCTTTGAAGCATGCTATATGCATTTGAAGCCTGCTTTGAGGACTAGAGGGAATGCTCATAAGCTGAGACAGGGGAGTGTCAGATTAGATGTTAGGACAAATGTTTTCCCTGTTAGGGTGTTCAGGCACTGGAATATTGCCCAGGGAGGTGGTGGAGTCACCATCCCTGAAGTGTTGAAGAGGTGTTTGGATCTGACACTGGAGAATATGATTTAGGGTTTAGGGGTTCCAGCAGTGCCAGGTATGATCTTCAAGGTCTCCTCCAACCTTGATGGTTCTATGATTCTATGCTCATAAAACAGTGTCCTGGCTGCAAACCAAAACTTGAGGGCTGAAATCAGGCTAGGATGCTAACCAATTTATCCCTTATGCAGCACACCTGGGGACACAGCTCCTCCTGACTACCTTGCTGCCAGTTTCAGCCTAAAAAAAACTACTAAGGTTCCTCAAACATTAAATCACAGCTTTAGCTAATTTTTCTGACATGAGATGAGACCTTAACCTGAAAATGTTTATCAACTAACTAGTGCACTGAAAATAGTTACTTCTAGGGATTCACACCTAAATGAAAATGTTGTGTACCAGAGAAACATCAGTTCTATCAATTAAGTTGTTTTAAGTACTTGAAAGAGATAATGAACTGATTTTACAAGTTACATGTGTAATACTCAATTATATTCTTCACACATTAGAATCTATTTAAACAACGAAAACTACACATCCCTGGCAATTAAGCTATTTACATCTGAGCAAACTTTACATCTATAATTTTAACTTGCGCTTCTTTTGACATTCCACAAAGCTGCTAGTTTTATCTGTAGAGCTGAGACACCCTTTTAAATACTACTCAGTATTTAAAGACACAATCACACCCACACTTACCACAACCACATTTAGCAACTACTGCTTACTCGAAGGGAGCTTACAAAAAGATAGGGACACACTTTTTAGCAACAGGACAAGGGGTGGAGGCTTTAAACTAAAGGAGGGTGGGTTCAGACTAGATACAATGAAGAATTTTTTTTATGATGGTGTTGAAACACTGGAACACCTTGCCCAGACAGGTGATAGATGTTCCACCCTTGGAAACAGTAAAGGTCAGGATGGACTGGGCTCTGAGCAACCTGATCTAGCTGATGTCCTGCTTACTGAAGGGGGCTGGACTAGATGGCTTTGAAGGTCCCTTCCAACCCAAACTACTCTATGATTCTATGTTGTATATGTATGTGAGAAGCTCAGCACAAGACCTACATCTGGCCATCTGTTTTGCTCTCAGGCAGGGTGCTGTACCTAGGAGGAGCTTCTGCCCACAAAATGTCATTGAAGCTGATTGTTAGTGTGAAATGCTTGGTGGTAAAAAACTGTCTGAAAAAGGATCGTGGTCCAGGAGTGGGAACAGTTCAGAGAAGACACGAAGAATGCCACTGAAAACAAACCAACCAATCAACCAACAACAACCTCAACAGAACACTACAAGGTACTTGGTCAGTGAAAACTATGCTTCAAAAAATGTCAGATCTTTCCTTGTTGTCAGATGAAGCTTTGCATCTTTCTGTATCCTAAAGAGTGGAAAGAACAAACAGGGACAATGTACAACGTTTGAAATGAAATTTTACGTGACGTACAGATGGAGACAGTATGGATAAATCTAAGCTTTCAGCTGGGGGGATGACAGAAGCACAACTCGTACAGGCTCTTGATAAGTAGGAGTGACTATAAAATCAATTCAAAAAATCTTTCTCCTGGGGAAAAATCAACCCCAACAACAAAAACCAAACAGAAAACCAAACGAAAGTCTTTACTGGGATTATGGGACCGTTACAAGAAAATAATCTCACCCCAAATGTCTTCAAAGGCCTTTTGATGTTTAGTTCAAAGGCTGTGGTTTGGGTTTTGTCTACAAAACATATGACAAACAGCCTTGGAACAACTACCTACAACAAGGTTATATACTATGACTGAAATAGAGCACTTTTATTCCAGTTGTGATAGCTCCTTATTAAATTTAAGCCAAATGAAGATATATTCTGAAAAAGAATGCTCCACAAGGAATGCATCTATTGAACTAAATCAAGTTGGTCATTCAAGGAAAAAAACATGAAGGACAAATTGCAACTATCCAAAAATCCACCCCAAACATGAAGAGTTAAATTTTAAGAAGAAGGAATTAACAGGTATTCATCACAAAACAGAGATGAGAGAGGTAAGGGCTGCATTGTTGTAAGACAGATAAGAAAACATGGCATATAATAATGAATATTCTTATTATCTTAAGCTTTGTGAGACAAGATATTGCAATGGAATGACTTTAAAAGGTTATTTAAGTCTGTGTAACTCAACCATTTGAAAACATGAGAAAACCAGATGTGACATGAGTAGAGCAGTCAGGCATGGCCAAATTCTCCACAGGTGGTTAATTCCTGGTGCTCCCCTCGGTCAGATGGGTGATGGGTCACATGCTAACATGAACCACCAGAAAGATGTTTCTAAACTCTGTCTACAGTGAAGAAAACAAGCCCCCAAACATCTACCCAGCAGGATCTTGCCATAACTCTCACATAAGAAGATGACAGCAGTTCAAACAAAACAATATTTGAACTTTCTGGAGCTATTTTGGAAAATCTTTAGTGCAAAATGGGTACAGAACAACCCAATTACTGAACCCATGGCACCATGCAGCCACAACCATGAAGAATCAGAGGGACAGGTAAGCCAGAAGCATCGTGGCCTGTCACTGGGCCACTTGGCTAGGACACTGCAGGTCTGCAGCATGCAATTAGGGCCCAAGGTACAGTGCTGGTCACTGTACTGCAAGCTTTGATACTGGAAGAGATATTTTGGGGATCCTCTTATACACCTTACTGAGTTAGATGATTTAACTGCAGTGATTGATGGTATTTATACTGGGGAGATGTGCAAAGCACCTCAAAGATCCCCATGAATTGTGGCATTACATATCTTTTGCAAACATTGTGGGAAGAGGCCTTGGTTTGAAAGACTGCTTTACCTAAACCTTTGTGAGGTTTAGCCAACAGAGCAGTTAAAAGCAAAGTTTGCCAATAACCTGAATGGAAAACAATGTTGTTAACAACAATGAGGAGATGAACCAGTGCTTTGGAACAAAGGGAATGCTCTATCAGATACACCTCAGTGGGATGAGACACAATTACCAGCAGTTATAAGGTAGTGCTGACTCCCTTCAGGAAGAAAACCCCACTAACCAAGCCCCCACAATTGTTACTAGCAGTTCTATTCAACACAGATGCTTCTGTGGCTTTCAAAGCAACCACCACAAACAAGTGTGGAAATGAAAACCAAACCAAAAGTCAAAATGGTTAAATAATAAGCTTATTTGAACAGAAGAGGAAACATCAGAAGAATAAATCTTAAATAACTCAAGAGAATGGGCATCCAACAAAATAGCAGGTAAAGTGCAAGACACCTGGAAATGAGTTTAAAAAAATAAACTAAGAGTCAAGTACAACCTTACTATTTTGATTATATGATCTTCAAATTACCATAGGAAAAAAAAAGGCTTAGAGAGACTCCAGGCCCTTTATTAGAATGCATGAGATTAAGATAATTTTTAAGAACTTTGGTGACAATATTGGGAGATATCTGCTCTTATGAGATGAGAGAGATTAAGCTAATGCAGGTTATGACTGAAGCATGACCTTGTACCACTTCTAATGTCTCTGTATCCATCTGATACCATCTGGTTCATCCACCATCTCTTACATGTGTACTGGAAAATAAGAACCCCAAAAATGAGCAAAAGAGTTCAGTCAGGACTAAAAAAAGCCTAAGGAAAGCACATGCAAGCAACACATTATTACATGCAAGCTGCACATTATCAGCAGAGATGCTGTACGTGACCGGGTTCACATCCATTTAAAAAACAAGGTCAAGACTAAGCACTAGAACTGAATATATTGTAAATTGCTCAGAGAAAATACAATGCTTAAAAATGGTAACACTTTACCATATATTTCTTTACCGCTAAAGGTTTCTGTGTGATTTTGTTGAGGTTTAACCCCAACTGACAAGCAAACCCCTCACAGCTGCTCCTTGGTGGAGAGAGAGACTCAGAAGAGTAAAAGTGAGAAAACTCATGGTTTGGGATAAAGACAGTTTAATAGGGAAAGCCCAAGTCCAAGGAATTCATTCAGTTCCCATGGCAGGCAGGTGTTCAGCCATCCCCAGGAGAGCAGGACTCCGGAGTAGGACTGTGTACTCCTTACTTGGGAAGACAAATGCCATCACTCCAACTGTCCCTCCCTCCTTCTTCCCACTGCTCTACATGCTGAGCACGATGTCATGTGGTATGGAATATCCCTTGGGTCAGTTGAGGTCAGCTGTCCCAGTGTCCCCTCCCAGCTCCTTGTGCACCCCCCAGTGTCCTTGCTGGTGGGATGGTGTGAGGGGCAGAAAAGGCCTTGAGTCTGTGTAAGCACTGCTCAGCAAAATGAAAAATATCCCTGAATCATCAGCATTGTTTTCAGCACAAATCCAAAACATAGCTCCATACCAGCTACTATGAAGAAAATTAACTCTACCTCAGTCAAAACCAGCACAGTTTTGCATCCAAGACTTTCATAAAAAAGATGACAAAATGCCTTATGTTTACTGTTTACACATTTGTGACTAGTCAGCTGTACTACTGCACATGCTGCTACAAGTTTCCTGCTCCTTAATGCAACAAGAAAAACATTTACCTTTTCCAATGATTCTGGAAGGAGTTGCATTCTGTTAATTTAAAAACTGGCTGAATACTGTACAGTTGCAGTGCTCCTTTAGAGCAATGATGTCTTGGGGTTTGCAACAGGACCATGTGAATGCAAATCAAAACTTGGAAGATAATGGATCTAGATAGAGTGAAGATTGTGTCTTACGAGGAGTGCTGAGGCAGAAGCTTCTGATGCTTTTCCACTGACATCATTACATTCACATCCACTCCACAAGATTTCAAATTAAAAAAAGATAAAATCTATATATGGGCTACTGTAAAGAACAGTTTGCAGTCATTTAGCACTAGTCAAAACCAACAGGGTAAAGAGTACTGGTGTCTCCTCCTTGCATACCTCTAGCCTTCTAAATAAAGAATATGCAGGCTGTCAGAGCCTGGAATAAACACACACACTCACGTGAAGTGCTGCAGAAGTCAGTGCTCTCCTACATCCACACAGAGTAAAGTCATTTGAAGTGACAAATACTTAAAATTCAACACGTGAGGCACGCAGAGGTAAAACACATCTTTTAGGTTTCCTTGACACATCCGGGAAGAAATTAATTCTGAAACAGATCTCATTTACAGTCTAGATAGCAAGTCAGCTCCTCCTAAGGGGTAATTGCATGGCAGCTTATTATAGCTATCAGCTTAATTACAAAACATGCCAAGCAACAGTAATAGATCTCATTGGCAAAAGCAAAATAAGCTGTTATTGCTTTAGAGAACAAGGTTCAGTCAATAACCTTTCCCCACTTGCAGCTCATGGTCCATCCCAGCCAGGCCTGGTACGTGCCAGTCACAGCTATCTTCCCCCTGCACAGCACAGCTCTGCCACCCTGACCCTCTCAATAGTTTCAGACTACATACACACTGAGATTTCTTGCCTGAGCAGAAATAAACACACACAGGATAAATCAGAGCAGCAGTAATCAAAGAGAAAGAAAAAGCAGAGGTGGTGTGTTGGTGATGTCAGAGGAATGAGGAACTGAAGGGCACTGACCCTTTTGCTTGGGAAGGGCAGTGAGTGAACAGAGCCCTCACGGCCACAGAGCAGCAGGATTGCAGGGACTTTTGCTACAGGGACTAGAGTCAGACATCACACAGCGTGAACAGTGAGCTTCAAGGAGCCTGCTGACACCCCTCACTTGCAGCTTTCTAGCAACAAGGATGTTGACTTCAACGACTTCCCTTTTTCAGTAACACCAAGCCACTAGCAAAAAACTTGACTATCAGAAATACCACTGCTAAACTGGACATTCAGACAGAGAGCACTGATGAATCTCTTGAGAGTCTCATGATCAGAAGAATTAAAAAAACTTATCAGCAAGTCGCACACACACCATCCCATATGCCCATGCCCAGATTCTGAGGGGATGGCATATAATTCCCAGCACACAGGAGGAATTATACTCTTGGGGGATTTGGAGAAGCTTAAGAATAGGCAACAAAGTACACAGGAAGAAAAAAAATAAAATCTAACTGATGTAAAAACATTTATCTTGTTACCAGGTTTAGAGATAAACGGCACAATTTGAAGCCTGGCCTCAAAATCCTGGAGCACTGGTACAGTTGAGTAAGCTCCAGTTCATAATGGGAGCTCAGTACTGGATCCAGTGCATAGTTCACCCACTGGGAACTAACCCCACCTAGAAATACTGACTGTACTTGAAATGGGCATGAGGCTCAGTAGTTCTTCAAAAACAACTTTTAAGATTTTGAAACCAAATATTTGATGATGGAAATTCTGAAATTGAATATCTACGACTCAAGAGGAAATGTCCTATGATGCACACACAGACAGGAAAACAATGTAGAGGCTGGATTAAAGGGCAACAGACAAATCTCTGCTACCAAATTACTTTGTTTCTGAATTTGTATAGGCACTAAACCAGTAACGAATTGTCTTCCACCCCAAATTTCCAACTGCAGCAACAGAGAACTGGGACACTGGAGCTAATACTCAAACTAATGAGTTGTGACAGATACGACGCTGAGATACCACAACTTTTTTCTCATCAGCAGCTGCCTAAGCTAGGTTTGTACCGTTTTGTACTGGTCTGCACGTATTTTTTCCTTTCTGAGCTGTTTATTTCCACGTGATTTTTGTTGCCAGCATTAGCTTGTAAGGGATCAGCATCTACTGTAGTAGGAGCACCAAGTAAACCTTGACCTGATATCTGCTTTTTCTTAGAGTTCGAATGTTATATACAGACAGTGCTGGACACAGATACTACAGCTGTGGATACAGCAGAACTATGGAAGAAAAAAAAAAAAAAAGAAGAAAAACCACAAGATCAATTCTCACTTTTGTTTTAATTGCCAGTAAGAGTGTTTGGTAACTCCTGTGAAAAGCTTCATGTTGCAAACTACCAGATATTTTAGTGCAATTGTACTGAAAGTGCTTTCACTAAGTGTGTTTCATTGATTAGGAAATGACAGTATCATCCAGAGAGAAGATAAGTGATGTTTGCTCATATTACCTAACAAGATAAAAGCAGCTACTTGTTTAAGCCTTGTTCAGAACGCACTGGAGTTCCTAAGATTTGGAAAAAAGCATATGATAGACAGACAATTTGAACAGCCCTAACAAAGCAAAGTCGACAATTCCAACTCTTCTAAATATAATACAAAATGCTCCTAGCTGCCACAGAAAACCTCATCCAAATTCAGTTTTAAACTGGGGGGAAAAAAATCACCTCAGGCCTTTATTTGACCTCTTTAAGATTTCTACCACTCTTGGAATGTTACCAAGTCATCTTTCCTACCAAACAGCAAACCAAACAGAAGCAAACTGGTTTTGTCACTCCAGCACTCCACACTACCACCAATCCCTGAGCACATCCAGAGAATTTAGAAAGAGTAGTGTGCAAATTAGATTTAAAGCAGATACTGTTCAAAGCCAGGCCTGCAGCATGTAATGGGATTAGTTTCAGACATGGAAGAAAAGTGCATCTTCCATATTTGAGTAAGTTTGATAACAAACACTTAAACATAGTTCATACAGAGCATAGATTAAGCCCTGAATAGAAGCAGTTTTGTGAGCCCTCAGTGGCAGTTAGGCTGCTCCACTGAGCTTCCCAAAGATTTATCAGCCTCTTCCAACACACTTTCACACAAAAAGCAACAATAAATGCTAAGACTTTCTTTACAAAAAGAGTATCTTTATGTAACATTGTCATCACGATCTTCATCATCACAGAGGAGCTGAGAAAGACACAACCACACAAGCCACAAATCAGAACACACACAGAGGAGCTGGGAAAGATACATCCACACAAGCTACAAATCAGAACACAAACTGATGTTTGTACTTTGATTAGTTACACAGTAACAAGACCTGCTCACAACATCACTTTTGCTTTTCCAACTCCTTTCTCTAGAAGTACCTCCTACCCTGAAACCCATCGGAGCAGCCAAATCCAAAGAGCTAGAACACAATAAACGCTTTACAATGACGATCAGGACTCTGACTGCAGTTTCATTTAGGCCAACAACAACCTCTTTGACATTACAATCAGTTCCTGAAGGAAGCCAGTGAGTTTTTCAGCCTCGGCACATCTGCACAGCCAGGCCGGGGGGGGTCACACGCTGGCTCTGCCCAGGATCTAGGAGCTGTTCTCTTACACGAACGCAGCGCTGCGCGAGGGCAGGACTTCGGCCCGGGCACGGGCAGGCTGGGAGGCACGGCAGGAGCTCCAGGGCAGGAACCAGCGCCTCGGAGCGTGGACAGGGCACCTGCACTTTGCCACCGCTATCAGCGCCACTACAGCCCAGGAAGGAAGGGAGTGCTGTGCGGTGCGACTGACTCCTCTGAACCAGCACCTTTGC
>NW_008688567.1:0-1371 GCF_000695815.1 Acanthisitta chloris | reverse complement strand
TAAAGGTCTAGGGCTGCTCTTTTGGGCCAGAATATTTCCATTTTTCATGAATAATGGGGTTCACATTTCCATTTTCAAACATGGTTCCTTTTAATCAAATATTAAAATGTGTTATGAAAGGCAGACACTTCACTTTTGTTTAGAAAAGAAAAATCTGTCTGGCAGTATGCTATGAATATCAATTAACCACTTTTGACTATACTTTTCTAGCAATATAACCTGTGGTTTTCATTTCATCACATATAATTAAATTTCCATAAATGCCCAGACAGTCATTCATCAACAACAATTAAACCTAAGAGCAAGAAAGTCCCATGTGTAGATTATGTGTCAGTGTTAATTTGTTGCAATTTTGCCTTTATTCAATGCATGTCAATGGTTTATTCTTTAGAAAATATCATGCTTTGTATAATTTCAAAGAATTTTACTGCAGCAAGTATAAAAACCTCAACAATAAAGTGCTACTTGATGTGCTCAGTTTTGTACCAATTGTCCATATGGTTCAAGGCACTGCTCTGATTTGTTTGGTTTGCAGTCTGGAATGTTTACAAACAATTTGATTTGGAGATGCTGGTCATTGTCACACTAGAGGCAGTTTCAGCCCAGTAACTTTATAATCTCAAACACCAGCTCTTCTCTTACCGCAGAGACCAGCTCTGAGAGAAATTTAAGTGTGAAATGATAATGGCTGTATGTGAAAATAAAGAGTAGAAAATATCTGGTGAATAAAGATCAAAATATCTGAGAATGCTTTTCACTTTTTTTTTCACTCGGGAATCTGCAAATTGGGTACAGCCTAGGAGGCACCAAAGAGCCATATAACATTGATGTTGACCACAGAAACATGGCTAATGGACAGCCCCATACTGTTAATTTCACACGGAATGGACAGGACATCGTACTGCAGGTAAGTTGTAGGTTGTTTGGTTCCATTACCTATAACTTGTAGCATTTTGTATCTTGATGGTCTCCATTCCTCTAAAAAGATCAGTGCAATTTAGGTAGTAAGAAGTACAGTAGATGTGGTTCAGCTTGCAGATTACACTCCTAGGAGTTAAAAAAGTTATTCTTTCCCTCTACTGCATCAAGTCATGCTGTTTTGAAATCCTCACTTTAGTGTGATGACAGCTGGGCTAATACAAGTGTCACTATAGATGCTCGAGGGCATCAGAGACATCTGGGCTGTTAGATAGCATGGGACATAGGATAAACCTGTACCATTCTAGAACAGCAAGGGTCATACCTCCTGCTTCTGTGCATGTTCCCAGAGTGAAATCAAGGTGGAATCTGGATCAGAGACTGTTCTGTTGCACAAAGCTACATCAGTCTGTTACAAAGAATAAGGAAAAATAAAAAGAGAAGAAAGAAAAA
>NW_008688566.1:1020-3841 GCF_000695815.1 Acanthisitta chloris | reverse complement strand
CTAACTTCACCTGGGACACCCTAACTTCCCCCTGGTGCACCCCAAGATCATGCTGGGGCACCCCAGGGCTCTGCCCCCTCACCTGGGGACCCCAACTGCAACCTGGGGCACCCCAGCTTCACCCTGGGGCACCCTAATATCACCCTGGGGCACCCCAGGGCTCTGCTACCTCACCCTGGGGCACCCTAACATCATCCTGGGACACCCCAAGTTCACTCTAGGGCACCCCAGGGCTCTGCCCCTCACCCTGGGCACCCCAACTGCACCCTGGGGCACCCTAACTTCACCCTGGGGCACCCCAACTGCACCCTGGGGCACCCTAACATCACCCTGGGGCACCCCAATCTCACCCTGGGCACCCCAGGACTCTGCCCCCTCCCCTGGGCACCCCTGTTACTGTGCTATTCCCAACCTGTCTCTGCACATTCCCAGGGGATTGCTGGGCTAACTCCAGGTGTTTTCCCATTCCAGGTGGTCTCTGCCCATGGCCATGTCCATCACACACCGAGGCACTGGTGTGGCACTCAGCCTGGGTGGGTGCTGGGCTCCAGGGACAGGGAGGGGACACAAGGGGACACCCCTGGGACACCCCTGGGATGTGGTGGGACACCCCTGGGATACCCCAGGACATGATGGGACACCCCTGGGACATGGTGGGACACCCCTAGGACACAAGGGGACACTTCTGGGACACAAGGAGACACCCTTGGGATACCCCTGGACATGATGGGACACCCCTGGGACACAATAGGACACCCCTGGACATGGTGGGACACCCCTGGGACATGATGGGACACCCCTGGGATACAGTGGGACACCCCTGGACATGATGGGACACCCCTGGGACACAATAGGACACCCCTGGACATGGTGGGACACCCCTGGGACATGATGGGACACCCCTGGGATACAGTGGGACACCCCTGGACATGATGGGACACCTCTGGGATACAGTGGGACACCCATGGACATGGTGGGACACCTCTGGGACATGATGGGACAGCCCTGGGATACCCCTGGACAAAATGGGACACCCCTTGGACATGGTGGGACACCTCTGGGACATGATGGGACAGCCCTGGGATACCCCTGGACAAAATGGGACACCCCTTGGACATGGTGGGACACCTCTGGGACATGATGGGACAGCCCTGGGATACCCCTGGACAAAATGGGACACCCCTTGGACATGGTGGGACACCTCTGGGACATGATGGGACAGCCCTGGGATACCCCTGGACAAAATGGGACACCCCTTGGACATGGTGGGACACCTCTGGGACATGATGGGACAGCCCTGGGATACCCCTGGACAAAATGGGACACCCCTGGGACATGATGGGACACCTCTGGGACATGATGGGACACCCTTGGGACATGGTGGGACTCCTCTGGGACATGGTGGGACACCCCTGGGACATGATGGGACATGATGGGACACCCCTGGACATGATGGGAACCCCCTTGGGATACAGTGGGACACCCCTGGGACATGATGGGACATGATGGAACACCCCTGGACATGATGGGAACACCCTTGGGATACAGTGGGACACCCCTGGGACATGATGGGACATGATGGAACACCCCTGGACATGATGGGAACACCCTTGGGATACAGTGGGACACCCCTGGGACATGATGGGACATGATGGGACACCCCTGGACATGATGGGAACACCCTTGGGATACAGTGGGACACCCCTGGGACATGATGGGCCACCCTTGAGAGGGTCCCAAAAGTCCTGAAGGTTGGACTGGGGGATCCAGACTGGGGCTGGGCATATCCCAAAAATCCTGGGGCAGAGGTCTGGGAGGATCCCTGGAATCCTGGAGAGCCTTGGGAAGGGATCAGGGAAGGGATCAGGGTCCTGGCTGAGCCTTTGTCACTCCCCAGGCCACCAGGAGCTGGTGGTGGCTGTGGCACCAGAATGAGGACATGGGTGGGGTTGGCCCAAGAGGGGTGAGAAAGTTTTCCTGATCCGTGTGTGCCATTCCCAGGTGTATCCCTGTTTGGCCTGGCTGCTCTCCTGCTCCCGGAGCAGTTCCCTCACTACCTGGCACAGGTGAGGGCACTGAGCTTGGGCCCTGCCCTCATCTATTGTGCCAAGTTCTCCTTGGCCTTCCCATTGTCCTACCACACCTGGAATGGCATCAGGCACCTGGTGAGTGTCCTTGGAATGGGAATTATTGCCCCTGGAATGTTCCAGCAGCACCTCAGGGTTGTTTGGGGGATGATTTAGGGACAATGAGCATTGCTCTGGTGGCACTTTCTGCTGGCACTTCTTGGTGGCACTTCCTGGTGGCACTTCCAAGTGGCACATCCATCCCCTCCCCCTTGGGAACTAGGAGGTTGTGGGTTTTTTTCTGGGAATAGCACAAACTGTGCTGATTTTAGGGCAGGTTTAGTGATTTTTTTTTTTTGGGAGTGAATTCCAAAGGCAGCTGGGCTGGAATTGTGAAAGGCTCCAGCTGCTTCCAGAGCATCACGTGTGGAGCTCACAGGCTGCAGGTGCTGCTGGATCCCAGTATTCCCAGCATGGAATGGGATATTGTTCCTGGAGCTGGGAATAGTCATTTGCAGGTGCTGAATGCACCTGGATAAGGTGTTGGGATGAACTCTCCCCATCTCTCTGCACCCAAGGGCAATGGATGGATTGGGGATTTGGCTGGATTTGATGGGATAATGGAGCAGGGATTGGGGGGGGAGAAGGGAGGAAATGGGAAAGGGAGAGTGGGAAGGAATGGGGGAACTGGGATGGAAGTGGGGAGAGAGGATTGGATGGGGGAGGGGGGATGGAAAGGGGAGAGGGGATGGAAA
>NW_008688566.1:506-989 GCF_000695815.1 Acanthisitta chloris | reverse complement strand
GGGATGGAAAAGGGAGAGGGGATGGAAGGGGGAGCAGGGATGGGAAGGGAGAGTTGGGATGAAGGGGAAGCAGGGAAGGGACAGGGAAATGGGAAAGGGAGAATGGGAAGGAAAGGGGGAACTGGGATGGAAGTGGGGAGAGGGGATTGGATGGGGAGTTGGGATGGGAAGGGAGAGTTGGGATAAAGGGGGAAGGGATGGAAAAGGGAGAGGGGATGGAAGGGGGAGCAGGGATGGGAAGGGAGAGTTGGGATGAAGGGGAAGCAGGGAAGGGACAGGGAAATGGGAAAGGGAGAATGGGAAGGAAAGGGGGAACTGGGATGGAAGTGGGGAGAGGGGATTGGATGGGGAGTTGGGATGGGAAGGGAGAGTTGGGATAAAGGGGGAACTGGGAAGGGAGAGGGAAATGGGAAAGGGAGAGTGGGATGGGGAAACTGAGGGGCTGGAAAGGGGAGCAGGGATGGAAGGGAGGGAACTGGGAAG
>NW_008688566.1:0-287 GCF_000695815.1 Acanthisitta chloris | reverse complement strand
GAAGGGGGAATTGGGATGAAAGGGGAGCTGGGAAGGGAGAGGCAATTGGGAAAGGAGAGTGGGAAGGAAAGGGGAGAGGGGCTGGAAAGGGGAGCAGGGATGGAAGTGAGGGAACTGGGAAGGAGGAGCAGGGAAGGATGAGGGAGCAGGGATGGGATGAGGGGAAGGGAGAAGGGAGCTGGGCTGGAAGGGCAGAGAGGGCACGGAGGGAAGAGGGATGGGAAGGGATGAAAGAAGGGCTGGGGGAAGGGAGGGGGAGCAGGGATGGGAGGGAGGAGGGAAAACAG
>NW_008688565.1:0-8699 GCF_000695815.1 Acanthisitta chloris | reverse complement strand
GGTCCCGGGTTATAGGTGGAGCCAAGTTTCGTCATGGATAAGGAAAAAAGCTGTTTAAAAGTGGCAGAGCTTAAGGAAGGAAAAGAAGCTCAGCGTGCAGAGATGGAGGAGGAGTGTGGTTAGAGCTTTGGAGAAGTACAGAAGGGTTTGGGTTGAAGGGATGTTAAAGATGGGCTAGTTCCAAACCCTCTGCTGTGAGCAGGGACAGATCTTGTTCTCATCCCTCCGCCACTAACTTAGGATGCTCCAAGTCTTGTCCATTTGTCCAGGGATAGGGCAAAGCTTCTCTAGGCAACCTGTGCCAGTGTCTCACCACCCTCCTAGTAAAGATTTTCTTCCTAATATCTCAGCTAAATATCTCCTCTTTTAGTTTAAAAGCAGTTCTCATTTTCTTATTACTCCATACCCATTTTAAAAAAATCCCCCTCCAGCCCTGCTGTACCCTCTTTAGGTATTGAAAGGTGCTATAAATTCTTCCCAAAGTTTTCTCTTCTCCAGGTACTTCTCAGAAGGTGCAGAGCTAGTTTTTTATGTGTCACTTGCTCTAGCTGACCCTGCTTTGGCTGGTTAAACTAGATGAGCTCCAGAGCTTTCAACCCTAACACTTCTGTGATTCCATGATCTCTATGTGTATATATATCCCTGTAAAAAAAAAACCAAAAACACACTGGAAGAAGCATCAGCCTCCCAGTTTGCTGCTACAGCCCAGTGAAAGAGGTAAAAAAAAAAAAGCTAGACAAGGTGATATTCTCCAGGCAGTTTTAATAAAGCACAGATTATTGTGTTTCCCCCCCACACTGATCAAGTGCTTATATACAAGGTATGAATAGTGGATAAAAAAAAATATTACAGCACTGAAAATCTGATTTATACATATGGGTCGCTTAAGCAAACAGCTGAGAAGGGTGAAGGAGTTCAAAGCTGTAATCCCTTCTGCTCTGAGCACTTCCCAAACAAAAGCACCACAGACTGCTGAAATTAGGGAATCAGGTGACCAGATTTACAGCTTTTATTTATTCAGATTGAGGCAAGGCACTGGTTAAGAAATACTTCTCTATATGTACAACTTCAGGAAGCCCAAAGCATCTGTCACTGGGCTGGGAGTGGCTGTGCCATGTGCATGGCAGGAGCTTGCATGGGCCACCCCTCCTGGTGGTTCTGCAGCAACCTGTAGAGCTGCTTCAGGTGAGCCACGATGTTGTCCTTGATGTCAGGGGTGGAGATCTGCAGCCTCACGCTGCCGCTGTCGAAGGAGCGCGTGAAATCGCCAGAAAACATTTCGTAGATCATCCTGGCCACGACTGGAATGACCTGTGGAAGCAGAACTTAGTTGTTTTATTCTAATGACACACAGAATATCCATGTTATTTCGTAGGAAGGCCCAGTCCTGGATTATTTCCACAATAACCTAAAGAGATGTTCAGTCTGTAATTCACAGACTGATGTTATTCAGCACATGTAACATTTGTATTTGCTGTTCCAAAACCCACCACATTTATTGGTTTGCCAGTACTAGTAACTATACCAGAGAAGAACAGGTCTCTGGTATCCATGGCATCGATCCAGAGCCAACACACCAGCACCAACAAGGCTGGCACGTGTCACCTCAGAGCATCAGCTCCTACCTGCACCACAATCAGCTTCCTCTCCCTGGGTTTTCCATCAGGCCATTCTTCTCCAAAACAGAAGTAGATCTCATATGGTGGCTGTTTCTCAATTTGTCCTTTCTGATGAGCAATCAGCTCTAGGAAGAAAAGCAGAATGCTGCAGGGTTGGTCCTCCTCTGGTTAGAAACATCACATCCCACCTCGTTGTATCATCCCAGGTCTTACCTACACATGGGCAGAGCCACCTCTTACACATACACAATTGTTTCTTGCACCCAGGAGAGCTTTCTCTAGAAGTAAAGCCCTCTGTGTTCAGAGCATTGAATGAGCACACATTTCTTTGCTGCACACCTGCTCCACAGGCCACTGAAGGCAGGGAATTGTTGGCCCCTATCCATGCTCCATGCATGAGCAAACTAACTGGTGCCTCCAGGCTGAGCCCCAGTGCAGACCACCCTTTCCAACAGAGCCACCAAGTGCCCAAAGTTCATTTCCAGATCATCCAAAGCTATTTTCCAGAAGCAGAAGTTACCTACCGCTTAGGAATGTTTCCAGACAGAAGAGTTTGACTTTCTTCTGCCTCTCGATCAGATTTGGTGTGGTGGAGGAAGGTGCACAGGGCCCAGACCAGTACACCTTGCACTGGCAGAGCCGGACAGCGTAGATGGCATGGCCACTGACCTCCAGGATCAGTCCCCTGTCCATTACATCCAGCAGTCGACTTGTGAAGATCTTCTGCCTTTCATTGCTGATCTGTTCTGTTCCTGGAAACTTGACTTGCTCCAAGCTAATAGGCCCAAAGAGCTCTTCCTGGTCTGGCATTGGCCCCAGCTCTCCATAGAACAGTCTGCATCCCTGGGGATTGCTTACGGTCGTTGTCGGTCCAGTCTCCTTCCCTCGATATTCAAACTTGATTTCTAGGTCTGTCACTGAGAGAGAAAATGTCAGTGTGGCTTTTCCTGGACCACTGCATGTGCTGTATCAAAAGCAGTTGCCATGGAACCAGAGAATCAGAATGGCCTGGGTTGGAAGAGACCGTAAAACTCATCTCATTCCACCCCCTGCCCTAGGCAGGGACACCTTCCACCAGCCCAGGTTGCTCCAAGTCCTGTCCAACCTGGAACACTTCTAGGGATGGGGCAGACACAGCTTCACCTGTGCCAGTGCCTCAGCACCTTTATATTAAAGAATTTCTTGCTAACATCTAAGCTAAACCTGCCCTCCTTCAGCTTAAGGCAATTCTCCCTTATCCTGTCACTCCAGGCTCTTGTAAATAGTCTCTCTTTCTTTTAGGCTCTTTCAGGTACTGTAAGGCCACAATTAGGTCACCTCAAAGCCTTCTCTTCTCCAGGCTGAACATTCCCAATTCTCTCAGCCTTTCCCCATAGCAGAGATGCTCCATCCCTCTAATTACTTGGTGTCTCCTCTGGACTCACTCCAACAGCTCCATGTCCTTCCTGTGCTGGGGCCCCAGGGCTGGAGGCAGCACTGCAGGTGGGATCTCACCTGAGCAGAGCAGAGGAGCAGAATCCCTCCCTTGACCTGCTGGCCAGGATACACTTGGCTTTCTGGATTGTAGCAATCCACACTACAGTCATGGGAGTATTTAAACTACACACAGTTCTCCATGCTAACAAGCAAACAGCCCACAGGAAAAAAAAGTCAAAACACTGGTTTGGAGGTATTTTTAAAGTAGAATGGCAGAAACACTATTCCAAACCTATACACATACTTGGCAGAGAGCTGATCCAGAGCTCAGGGCTGCTGAAGAAGTCATGCTGCAGTGCAGTTGGAGGCATTTCCATATCCAGAGGTTCATTCTTTGGCCACACAGCTTCAGAGCTGCAGTTTTCTGCATTGGCTGGAGCCATTGGAGAATCTAGAAAAAGGCAACAATTCTTCAATAAACCAAGATTTTATTTCAAGCATGCACCAGTCTACAAGCCAATACCTTGACTAATACATTAGTCAGTGCCACCAACCGTTGATATTAAGAAATGGAAATGTCTCTTGAATAGGGACATGCTGAGATTGATTCAATTCTTCCTCCTCTTCATCATCAAGATCATTATCCTTTTCATCCCATGGAGCTGAGCCAGTGGAACCTGAAAACAAGCACATTCTTGTGGGTGGATGATCAGCATGAAACACTGTGATGCATTTCTTAAGAAAACAATGTAATCTTCATATTGGCTGTGCACAATATTGGATGATTGTGTACTTTCCAGATGTAAGCACAGAAAGGATTGATCTGATCCATAGAACAGCTTATTTTCAGTTTAATATATAACTCTAGAAGGCAAAGGATGAAGTATTACCAAGATTTGAGTGTTTAGGAGAAAACATGCAGCCGTGTAGAGTTTAATTCATTTTAGTGCAGGTAGAAAAGGATGGTTCAAACTCCTCTCAGTTTAAGCAAGGTTTATACACAGCAGCTTCTCTCTGCTGCACACCAAGGAGGCTCAAGGGTTAATGCACAGAGAGAAAGGAACTGAGCTGGACAGATGCCTGCTCAGCAGCCAGCCCGGTGTCAGCAAGGCCCTCACCTGGATTAATGATTGATCCCTGGGACTGGGGGATGTCACAGACTTCATAAATTTTAATGGGGTTCATGGGCACCTCCTTGGTGCCATCATACATCAAATTAAACTCTCGGCTCTTGTTGAGCGCACACCGGAGCTGAGCTTTCCACTTTGCAGGGTCTGGTTCATCCACTCCTTCCTGGTACTTTCCTGTTTCCACGGCCCATGCCTGGGGACAAAGTACACTGAGCTCAGTCCAGCCCTCTCCACAGCGCAGCTTTTATCAGGAATCAAACTTCCAGGCAAATTCACTGTAAAAATCCTTCTCTTGCAGAAGCCTGAACTAGAGCTCTTCTGATAATAGTGACGGAAATTCCTACGTTTAACAGCTTTGCCCATTAAAAGAAGGGGGAGTAAAAGATATAAATCCTAATGTTTTCTTGAAATTTGCAATTCTGAACATGCAGAGGATCGTGCACAGAGGTTTCTCAAGGTCTCTCAGGCTCAATGCCAGAAGTTATTTTTGACAGGGAGCCAAACCCTGTGCGGGAAGAATGGACTCGGTTAAAATGCAGTGGAAGTGCAGCCACAGATCCAACTGGCCCTCTCCTTCCCTCACCTCAAAATCAGACTATCAGCCCAAGATCCCTCCAAGACAGAGTTCAGAAATTCCTCTGAGGAGCATAGGGAGTCATAGTGAATCCCTTGGGATAAGAATATTAGGGACAGCAGCGATGATGTGCCTGTGATGAGCTCGTGGTGGACCCGTTGAGATTTATGTAACAGCATTTAATGCTGCCAGGAATGAGCCAGAGACCACATCCCTATCCCAGCACGGAACAGCAGTAATCTTTCAGAGCCCATGGATCAGACATCATCTGGCCTTTGGTGGCTGGAAAGGGTTAAAGAACTCAACACTGTCTGAGACAGTGCCAAGCTTGGCATCCAGGTGCACAAAGTGGCTTTGCCGAGGTCAAATAAATAGGACAAAACGTGCTTGGAAACAGCTACTGAGATGCCTGTCCAGCTCCTGGGCCAACAATCCAACTCTTTGTCTGTGTTTGGGAGCTGTGGACTCTCGGAGCTCTCCCCTGCCTCACCTTGAAGATGGTGTTCTCCTCCTCGTGCTGAGGGCTGTGCCGAGTCGCGTGTTTCCAGGGGATCTGGAACCTCTTGGCCTCTCTGTTCAGCCAGATCAGGCCAGGGTACATCCCACTGTCCACCTGGGCCACCAGCCACGGCTTGAGGCGAACCCTGCGCGGGTGCAGCGCCATGGTCTGCGAGACAGGGAGAATCCTTCAAGGTTAGTTGAGACTCCGATGCTCTAAAACCCTCCGTTAGTTTCATCAAAAAGAGCCTGATGCTGTGTGACTGCTCTGGTTCATTAGGTACTGCACTAAACCACGAGCTCAGATTGAGCTGGATGACTCCTCAGCCAAGAGGAGTTACACACACACACCACTGAGCAGGGAGCAGAACTGTTAGGAGGTCAACAACTCCCTGGTAAACCCTCTGGAGCGCGGAGAGGGCGAGCCCCGAGCACACCTGAGCTGTAAACCCTGCACAGGAGCTAAAGCCACCAACAAGCCACGGCAAGAACAGGCAGGAGAATTTCCAGAGCCTCCACGTACACCTGAGCAAAGAGACAGATCTGATCTCGTGCTCCTGCAGTGCTGTCAGACTTGCATCGAGGAGGAGAAACTCACACGTGCCCAACTCAGCTCTGGCCCAGCTCAGGTGGAGGTGGAAGCAGCAGGTTGAAGCCAAGGAACTGTTTTATCACACAGTCATTCCCCTGAAAGTCATTTTATGACTTTTTCACGAATGCTCTGAATGCAGCATAATGGTTGGCAAACACCACTGACCTGTAATAACCAGGATGTTTATCCAGCAGGACATGAACTGCAAGTCTGCCTGCACTCCTGCTAAAAATCAAGTGCTGTTTACTTAATGTTTTCCTTTCAGTAGCCTTGTGTTGCCAATACAATTGCAGCCAGCCAACAATATTTTCATGGTGCAGAACAGACACAAAGCCAAACAAACAAAATTAATGCCTGGCCCTCTGCTAGAAGAGGCAACATTTGGTGTCTTTAGATTCTGACTTCTACACCACACATGTGCTTAGAAGGTGCATGTCCCATATTCATTTGTAAATCTCAAGACAAGAGGTGAGAAACTACAAATATTCCCATTAATAAAAGAGTTACAGGTATGTAAAACCTTTGCCATAAGCCCTGAATACTGCTGCAGGGAGTTGCAAAATGTGTCTAGCAGCAGAGATGGAGAAGATTAAAAAAAATCCTATCCAAGAACTAGTCTAGGAACAGGTTTTATTTGTTCAAATACCTGCAGATCCCATTCAGATGCAAGTGCTCACACAAAATTAATCCAAACACAACTTAGTTGATCTGTTAAGCAAAGAAAATGTTCAGCTTCAACTGCAAATGATCTTTAAATAATAGTTTGGAAACATGCTTCAGCAAGAACCTGGGCACATTAGCAGAGTCTTTCCCAGGAGCTGCAAAGGATCAGGAAGCAATCATCAAAATTGTTTTAGTGCTCCTGAAACTCTGCTGTGTTAGTTCCCCCCGTCAAAAAATGCCATCAGAATTTAACTTGCAAAGACACAAAGTCCAGGTTAATCCTGGATTTCGAATTGAGACCAAAACCAAGTATTGATTTCCCTTAGAAAGGTATAAAAAAAAAAAAAAAAAAAAAAAGTGACATTTTAACAAAGAAATCTCAACGAAGGCTCATTTCCACAATCTCTTTTACACTTCACTTTACAAGCAGTTCCCTCTGCTCCTAATCACATACACTGTGTACACACACATTTGCAAGATGAGGAGTAAATCCAAAGCCACAGAAGGAGGGGAGAAATTCGTGCCCCTCTCACACCAAGTGAGTCAGGTCACATGGGCCTGGCACTGCTGGGCTCGGATTGTCCCTGGGCTCACAGACACAGTCTGTCAATACATGACATTACAATGCTTTATGACCTTTTATCACCAATGACTTGTTGACACAATAACAAAGAGCAAATCAACTTGAATCCCATAGCTGGGCTCAGACGGTGAGTCACCCTCTTACAGCCTTCAACTTCGATCCTGTGGGGTCCAGTAATGCCAAAGGCTTGGGGAATGTCTTGGGACATTCATTGCCTGTGCCAAGGCAGGTTTGGCCCTCACTCAACATTCCTCAGTGCTCATACTCAGGGATCCTCCATTTCACTTTGTTCCCACTCAGTTTGGTGTGTGGGGATAATTAGCACATCCCTGTGCTGCTAATGCATCTCTGGTTAGAGATGTAATTATTCCCTGTACCCTAATTATTACTTAATAAGACAGACATTTCTCCTTGGAGAGGAGACATTCAACGAGAACAACTCCAGCAAAGTCAGGAAGGAGTAGACATCCTGCAGCCACTTCCCCCAGGGCTGCAGAGAAGTGACCCAGGTCAGGGACAGCCACGGTGCTCTGTGGTGACTCTTGGGGCTCTGTCGTGGTGCCAGAGCCCAACAACACACAGTGCACCAGGAAAACACAACCTCAAGCCCATCCAGGCTTTGCTGCACAGATGCTTTCACTCTCCACCTGCACACCTAAATATAGTCAGTGTTCCTGCTCCACCTCATCCATGAAACCTCTGGAGAAGGAAGGGTGCTCATAGCTGCCATACCACAGATCCCATTCCTTCTTCTTCACCTTGGATTACATTACCCTTTATTTCATGGGTCTGTATTCATTTTTACAAGGACAAGCATTCCCACAGGGAAACAGGCTGAATTTCCACCTGACACTTAATCCCCTCCCCACACTGGGAACCTAGAGCTCCCACATTGGAGATCCACACATCTCGGGTGCTCATAGCTGCCATACCACAGATCCCATTCCTTCTTCTTCACCTTGGATTACATTACCCTTTATTTCATGGGTCTGTATTCATTTTTACAAGGACAAGCATTCCCACAGGGAAACAGGCTGAATTTCCACCTGACACTTAATCCCCTCCCCACACTGGGAACCTAGAGCTCCCACATTGGAGATCCACACATCTCTCCCATCCATCCCAGCCATCCATCCATCCATCCATCCATCCCCCCATCCATCCATCATCCAGGTTTCCCTGCCCCAACACACTTTGAGCACCATTAACCCTTACACCTCCCAATCCCTCCACCCCAATCTACTCACTTCATCCTCCTCCCATGGCCTCAGCCTGTTAAATTGGAAGGGACAGGAATTCTTACAGATAATATGAGTTTCGAGGGAATAACACGGTCCAAAAACTGTGTCGGGTGAAGGAGGTGGGGGACAAACACTCCCCAAACTTCAGGCCTCGCTTTACACCGACTCGAAAGGCGTAGCTCGAGGCTAATACAGCCCAACCCGCGGAGCAGATGGGGAATGAGCACTAAATAATTTTTTTTTCAGCCTGTTTTGCCCTCCTGACCCCCCTCGGAGCCGCGCGATCCCCGCGGAGCCGCAGCGTTCCCGCCCCGTCCAGCCGAGCTCGGGGCTCTCCGCGGGAGCGGAGAGAACTTTTCCCCGCACATCCAACCGAGTTCTCC
>NW_008688564.1:0-2870 GCF_000695815.1 Acanthisitta chloris | reverse complement strand
CAAGGCCATGGGGACAAGATGGCCATGGTGGTCACGGGGCAGAGGGGACAAGATGGCCATGGTGGTGGTCATGGGGCCGAGGGGACAAGATGGCCGCGGCGGTGGGCATGGGGCCGAGGGGACAAGATGACCACAGAGGTCACGGGGCCGAGGGGACAAGATGGCGGCGTCGGGGGTCACCTGGCAGACGAAGCAGTCGGGGTGCCAGAGCCCCCCCATGGCACTGACGTACTCCCCCAGGACGGGGCCCTGGCAGCCCTGGCAGCGACTCCCAAACAGCTCCGCGAAGTCTCGGCCGCAGTAGGGTTGGCCATCCCTCTCCAGGAAACCTGAGGGCAACAGCGGGGGCAGCAGGGTCAACGGGGTCAGCGGGGTCAGCGGGGTCAATGGGGTCAATGGGGTCAATGGGGTCAATGAGATCATTGAGGTCAATGAGATCAGTGAGGTCAATGAGGTCAATGGGGTCAATGTGGTCAATGAGGTCAATGAGATCAATGAGGTCAATGTGGTCAATGAGGTCAATGAGATCAATGAGGTCAATGTGGTCAATGAGGTCAATGAGATCAATGAGGTCAATGTGGTCAATGAGGTCAATGAGATCAATGAGGTCAATGTGGTCAATGAGGTCAATGAGATCAATGAGGTCAATGTGGTCAATGAGGTCAATGAGATCAATGAGGTCAATGTGGTCAATGAGGTCAATGAGATCAATGAGGTCAATGTTCAATGAGACCATTGAGGTCAATGAGATCAATGAGGTCAATGTGGTCAATGAGGTCAATGGGGTCAATGAGGTCAATGAGGTCAATGTGGTCAATGAGGTCAATGGGGTCAATGAGGTCAATGAGGTCAATGTGGTCAATGAGGTCAATGGGGTCAATGAGGTCAATGAGGTCAATGTGGTCAATGAGGTCAATGTGGTCAATGTGGTCAGTGAGATCAATGAGGTCAATGGGGTCAATGGGGTCAATGGGGTCAATGGTGTTGATGAGGATGTTGGGTCAACAAGGTCAATGGGCTCAATGTGGTCAATGAAGTCAATGAGATCAATGTCAAGGAGATCAGTGAGGTCAATGAGGTCAATGTGGTCAATGAGGTCAATGAGGTCAATGGGGTCAACGAGGTTGATGAGGTCAATGGGGTCAATGAGGTCAATGTGGTCAATGGGGTTGATGAGGGTGTTGGGTCAATGGGGTCAATGTCAATGAGATCAGTGTGGTCAACGGGGTCAATGAGGTCGATGAGGTCAATGGGGTCAATGAGGTTGATGAGGTCAATGAGGTCAATGTCAATGGGGTCAATGAGGTCAATGGGTCAACAGGGTAAATGAAATTGATGAGGTCAATGGGGTCAATATGATCAATGAGACCATTGAGGTCAATGAGATCAATGAGGTCAATGTGGTCAATGGGGTCAATGAGGTCAACGAGGTCAATGATGTCAATGAGGTCAATGAGGTCAATGGGGTCAATGGGGTCAATGAGGTCAATGGGGTCAATGGGGTCAATGAGGTCAATGGGGTCAATGGGGTCAATGAGGTCAATGGGGTCAATGGGGTCAATGAGGTCAATGGGGTCAATGGGGTCAATGAGGTCAATGGGGTCAATGGGGTCAATGAGGTCAATGGGGTCAATGGGGTCAATGAGGTCAATGGGGTCAATGGGGTCAATGAGGTCAATGGGGTCAATGGGGTCAATGAGGTCAATGGGGTCAATGGGGTCAATGAGGTCAATGGGGTCAATGGGGTCAATGAGGTCAATGGGGTCAATGTCAATGAGATCAATGTAGTCAGTGGGGTCAATGGGGTCAATGAGGTCAATGTGGTCAGTGATGTCAATGGGGTCAATGTGGTTGATGAGGATGTTGGGTCAACAAAGTCAATGGGGTCAATGAGGTCAATGGGGTCAATGAGGGTGTTGGGTCAATGAGGTTGATGAGGTCAGTGAGGTCAATGGGGTCAATGAGGTCAATGGGGTCAATGAGGGTGTTGGGTCAATGAGGTTGATGAGGTCAGTGAGGTCAATGGGGTCAATGAGGTCAATGGGGTCAATGAGGGTGTTGGGTCAATGAGGTTGATGAGGTCAGTGAGGTCAATGGGGTCAATGAGGTCAATGGGGTCAATGAGGGTGTTGGGTCAATGAGGTTGATGAGGTCAGTGAGGTCAATGGGGTCAATGAGGTCAATGGGGTCAATGAGGGTGTTGGGTCAATGAGGTTGATGAGGTCAGTGAGGTCAATGGGGTCAATGAGGTCAATGGGGTCAATGAGGGTGTTGGGTCAATGAGGTTGATGAGGTCAGTGAGGTCAATGGGGTCAATGAGGTCAATGGGGTCAATGAGGGTGTTGGGTCAATGAGGTTGATGAGGTCAGTGAGGTCAATGGGGTCAATGAGGTCAATGGGGTCAATGAGGGTGTTGGGTCAATGAGGTTGATGAGGTCAGTGAGGTCAATGGGGTCAATGAGGTCAATGGGGTCAATGGATCAATGTCAATGAGGTCAATGAGGTCGATGAGGTCAATGGGTCAATGGGTCAATGTCAATGAGATCAATGAGATCAATGAGATCAATGAGGTCAATGAGATCAATGAGATCAATGAGATCAATGAGGTCAATGAGGTCAATGAGGTCAATGAGGTCAATGAGATCAATGTGGTCAATGAGATCAATGAGATCAATGAGGTCAATGAGGTCAATGAGGTCAATGAGATCAATGAGATCAATGAGATCAATGTGGTCAATGAGGTCAATGAGGTCAATGAGATCAATGAGATCAATGTGGTCAATGAGGTCAATGAGGTCAATGTCAGTGAGGTCAATATGGTCAATGGGGTCAAGAGGTGACACAAGTGCCCCAGTAGCCCCAGGCAGTGC
>NW_008688563.1:39948-41269 GCF_000695815.1 Acanthisitta chloris | reverse complement strand
TGAAAGGAGGTTGTAGTCAGGTGAGGGCTGGTCTCTTCTCTCAGGCAACAAGCAGTAGGACAAGAGGGCACAGACTCAAGCTCTGCCAGGGGAGGTTTAGGTTGGATATTAGGAAGAGATTTTTAATGGAGAGAGTAATCAGGCATTGGAATGTGCTGCCCAGGGAGGTGGTGGATTCACCATCCCTGGAGGTTTTGAAGATGAGACTGGATGTGGCACCTAGTGTCATGGTCTAGTAACCACGGTAGGGTTGAACTTGATTATCTTGGAGGTCTTTTCCAACCCAGCTAATTCCATAAATTGGAAGGGACACACAAGGATCATTGAGCCCACCTCCTGGCCCAGCACAGGATAGCCTTCAAATCACACCACCTTCCTGAGAATGTTGTCCAAACACTTCTTGAACTCTGGCAGGCTTGGCGCTATGATTGCTTCCCTGGCGAGCCTGTTCCAGTGCCCAACCACCTTCTGGGTGAAGAACCTTTTCCTAATATCCAATAGTGTCTTAACAATATCGCCCTAATTAAAGGCAAAGTGCATTTTAAAATCAAAGAGAACAGTAACCGACCAAGCAGCAGATGGACATATTTAAGGCACAAAAGCCACAGAAGTCCCTGATCAAGGCTTGACAGCTCATTTCTTCCCCACTTGGGAAAACCATGACAGATAATTTGTGAGGTTCAGAGAGCTTTCTTCCAAAATGCTTGGGGAGGTGAGCACACTAATGGGATAGGCTTTTTCTTCCCAAGTTTGCAGTAGATTGCACTATTTTATAGGCTACATCTATTCCAATTACTCTGTGCTCTGTAATATACTCTTTTATCTAAGGATTTCAAGGATCTTTACAAAAACTGATTAATACAGCAAGATCGGTATTTCACAGAGAGGAAATAAAGCACAGAATGATTTCAGTTGTCCAAGGTCAGTCAGAAAACCTGCAGTAAAGACAAAGACAAATCTTCTAGGTTCTTATTCAAAAGTCTGTTTCCAGACCTCTAAGTCATTACTACATTGCTACCTTAGGAGTTTCCCGTAAAGACAAAGCATCACGTGTCTGTGAGAGTGTCTGAACCCAATTTTTGGCTGAAGGTAACTATTTTTCTGAGCAGCAACAGAAAATTGTGGTGTCAGTGTGCTAACGTGACCCAGTGAATGATTTTCCTAACCGCTGTCATGTTGGAGAGCAGAGATTGAAAGCCAGTGTTTCTCCAGGTGCAGGACCATATCTCAGCTACAGTAAATCATCCCAGCTGCACTTCAGTGGAGCAGTGGTGCTTCACTGGTTCACTGAGGCAAAGGATGATATCTGCAATGTTTTGTA